>NW_019394195.1:0-232428 GCF_000648675.2 Cimex lectularius
GTGTAGCAGTCTATGTTACGATGGTCATCATCCAGACTATAATCATAATCACAAGGGGTGAGTTCCTGAAAGTGCTTTTTCCCCGAAGGGGTTTTAATCTTTTTATCACTAACGCTTAATAATTGACCGTTAACCTTATTCAATAGTTGAGAGATTTTCGAGTGACCTATGTTATTGCATTTATGATTCCAGCTGCCCTCGTTAATTAATATGTAGCAGCTGATTAGTGCTCTGACCTTAACCTCAATGTGAAGGGATGTGGTATTGGTTATGATTTCAAGTGCTAGGGTGGGTGTAGTTGAAAATGCTCCTGTCATCATCAAACAACCTAGTCTTTGAAATGACCTTAATTTATTACTATTCCCTTTATTTTCTAGACCTTTCCACCACACTAAAGCTGCGAAAAAGAATCTAGGTAGAATAACTGCAGTATATAGCCATTTGGCTACCCATGGTTTGATGCCCCATGTTTTACCTACAATTCTCCTAAATTGTACCATTGATATGGTACCTTTCCTGTATATGTTATTAATATGACCTTTCCAATCAAGTTTCCTGTCAAGTGTCACACCAGGGAATTTGATTTAATCCAATAACTTTAATTCTATTCCCTCACATTTAGGGTTTTTAAAATTGCCTAATGTTCTTCTCCTGCTAAACATTATCAATTCTAGTTTAGCAGGATTAATTGATAATCCTTTGTCACAACACCATCCATAAAGTAATCCCATGGCGTTTTCCATCAGTAGTGAAAGAGTCAGGGGATCCCTACCTGTGAGCATTATGGTACCATCATCTGAAAATACTTGAAAGAGGTAAGGGAAGCAGCTTTGCGGATAGTTAAGGGGTGGGAGTTCATAAATTTAGTGCTAAGGAAATACCATTTAAAGGTTCATGTTTTATGCCGTGGAAAGATTAGGTCACATGGAGATGGGCGGGTATTGCATGAGTGAAAGGAAGATTTGAATCGGATGGACTGGATAATGTAATGAGGACGATGTTTGTTAAGGGGAAGGTAAAGGAAGGAACCAAAGAAATATAGTCTTCGGGAAGAGGGATGGAGCCAGGTCCGAATACAGCCGTGATACCCTGGTTCCTCGGGGGGATGCCGAATATAAACCTAATACAACAGTTCATTAACCTTTCATTATGTACGTATAAGAACAGTAATACACAGAGAATAAAAATAAATAAATGAATACACATTAAACTGGAGGTACAGAGTGGAGTCATATGTTCGGATCCATTTGTCATGATGACGAGCTTAAACGACACGATCGATCGTTATTAAAAGGATTGGTGTCTAGTGTATAATAAAGTATAAAGCATACGTCGCAAGCTCGGTATCACGTTGAAGGGCTCTTTCTTTCAACATGCCGACGTCAACGTTTTTAACGAGCAATATTCTTACTTTCATTTATGAGGAAAAGGACGTTTTACTATTAGCGCTAGTTATTCTGCGTTCTCGGAATGGGAACACCATAAAATTATATTTTTTCCTTTTCGTTATCTAATGATTATTAAATATTATAAATTACCAAGACAAATTTTTGTTTTGTCATTATCACTGATGTTTCCTAGGAGGCTTCAAAAGGATATCAATTCTTTATCGTCAATTATGTTAATTAAATAAATTATACAACGATCCAAGATTTAATATGTTGGGAGAAGAAAGCTCAACAGAAAAGGAAACGGGAAAAATTCAAAAGCATTTGGACTTGGAGGCATAATTCACTGAAAAAGATGTCAATATGAAACAGTGTCAGATAAAGAACGTTCAATTTCCGTCCTGCGGATGTTTTTGACAAATTGATAAAACCCCTTGGCCTGTGGGGAGAAATGATCGGCTCCCTTGCACACCCATGTGCGCACTTTCAAAATAAAATCCAGAAATGTTGGCTCAGGATGTTATTTATTCTGTATTATTACGCATTCAGAAAGAAAGATAAATTTCTAGAAATACGCTAGACGATACTGACATCTTTAATTAAAATACATTGTTTTTAATGTTGTATTATTCTTTGAAGAGATAGTTTGGCCGACAAATTTATTTAATAGCTTTTATTATGAAGTGCATTTGACAAAAACCCTATACAATCATATAATACATCATATTACAAATACAAATAATATACCGGGTGATTATTTATAAACTACTCCCTTTTATTTCTTTTGTTTGGAAATAATTGAAAAAATAGGACTGGTATTTACATAATTTTTTACGTAGAATATGAATCTGAAGTCAAAATGTTTTTTCAACGTACGTTCGCCAGGGCTCGGCAATTTTATTTCAAATGGGAAGGTATCATTTTGAATAGAGGATTAAATTTGATTAAATTTCTTCTTTCAAAACATTTTTTTAGAAGTCCTAGAATTACTACCAGAAGAAGAACCATAGTAGCAGCTACTCCGACCTGCGTTATGCTGTCTTGGTCTGAAACATTATTCCACGTACCTGCTCAAGAGAATTTTGGAATTCAAAGAAAATCTATCAGAATTGTAGCTGGTTTAGGTTAATTAAAGTTAATAATAAGCCACCTATTACATTGGAATAAAAACCAAAATTCCATTAATAGTTAATATACTTGGGAAGTACAATAGGCTAAAGGCAACTGAAAACATTTGCTACAATGATAAAATTATACAACGCATTGACTCTTCATGTAATAAACATGTCTTACATTAGCTTTTAAAACATTTCTTCAGGAATATTTAGTAAACCACGTTTGCTACGGTTTAGAAGATATTATGTACAAGGATTATAAGTTTCAAAGAAGAAATAATGAAAGTTCACGAAAGAGGGCTCTTTTAAAGTAAAAAACATGGGCTGTAATTGATTAAATGTATTTGTAAAGTATTGCAATGTTTCCTTTGAACTCACCTGAAAATGCTGCGAAATATCTCTGTGAAATGTTTATAAAGTCAAAACGAAAAGTCCCGTGATTAAACCAG
This sequence comes from Cimex lectularius, assembly GCF_000648675.2. Lineage (NCBI taxonomy): Eukaryota > Metazoa > Arthropoda > Insecta > Hemiptera > Cimicidae > Cimex > Cimex lectularius. Next base: position 2,953 of record NW_019394195.1, read on the forward strand.
TCAAGCATATCGACTTTTTTAGAATTCAAGAACTTATATTCTCTGTTCCGAAATGTTTATGGCATATTGAACTACTCGGTAGCATTTATTGAAAGGCACTCGTGGTAAATGAATTTCAACCAAACAATTACAAAAGTATTACGATCGACTGACTATTTTTTTTTTTTATATATAACTTTCCTTTAAGGAAAGCTAACTTATGGCCTTACGTTAATCATATTAGCCAATGATTGTAATTATGGATACTTTTATTTAAGAAAAAGCGTTCTCTTATTTTTACGTCTGTTATATTATGATTTTATTGCGGTAAATGTATTTAATTAAGGGTTCAATTATATCAGATCTGTGGGAGTAACATAGCCAAACATAGAATAACATGCCTGTTCTACATAAGGAGGGAAATGAGACCAATCAGGTACAGCTAAGGGATCCGGTATAGCGTAAGTATGGCTAAACAATAAAGGAAAAGTTTGGGTAAGGTACCTAGGATGATTGGGGGTTGGGGGGATGGAGAGGGTCAATTGAGAAAGTTTTAAGAAAGACTGGACCAGCAATGGAGTTCGTTTGTTTTGCCAGTATCGATTTGTGCTAGCAAGCATGGCTAAGTGTCTGATACGAGCAATAACAGGGTGATTTTCAATAACCATGCGGGAGGATAAAAATCTGCCAGCCATCAAAGATCGTCGCATGTTCAGAGGCATAATTTTGGCCTCCACCTGGAGAGCATTTATTGGTGAGGAATGCATGGCACCTAGACATATTCTAAGACATTTATTTTGAATTTTGTCCAATTTCGACAGATGAGTTTTGGCCGCATCGCCGAACAATAAAGATCCATAGTCTAATCTAGATAGAATGATAGCTTTATACAGCATGAGAGCAATACTCGGGTGCGAGCCATAGCGGACCTTCGTGACACATCTTATTATATTTACTGCTTTTTCGCATGTATCGACCAATTTGGTTATGTGGTTCCTCCATAATAGTTTGCGGNAAGGATTTTTTGTCTAGTTTATTTCCGTCAATGTTTATTCGTTTATCATTGGGTGTAACTACAGTGACTTTATTAAATCCTGTAACAGGTGACGCGGGTCTTTTTAGTGAAATTCTTTGTTTTTGATTGTTATTGTTAATAGAATAACCAGTACAATTTTCCAGTTCCATGTGTTCGGAGAATTTGTCTGGAGGATCTTTCCCCCCGCTTGAACTTGACATGGCAAAATGAAATAGAAATTAGACAAGAATATAAATTAAATTAGAATAATTATTCTATATAATCCTTATATGGAAGAATGATTTTTAAATTGTTCGAAATAAACAGCACAATTATCCGTGAACGGAGATAAGAACAGAAACACGTCCGCACCTTATCGAATCCACAACACGACTGACTGACTATTATCAAATTGACTGTTATGGCTTAAAGCTGCAATTGAACTTTTATATAATTATTCAGTTCATTGTTGATAAATTACTGAAGTGTCGATACTGAAGCATATAGATTTTTTCAAATTAAAAGCTCCCTGAATTTCTGGCCTGTTCATATTTATAGAGAACATTTTATCAACCCTGTGTAATGCACACTTGCAAATAACAGAAGACCGGACATCGTTTCATACTACCAACACGTATTGATTAATTTTTTAATTATTCGACTATATTTTGTATTGTAGGAAAATTCCAATTTCGATCCAATATTTTCTTCGGAAATGGTTCGATCCATCTATCAGAAAATAAATTGCAACGTCATTTATCTTCATCAGGCGTATCATCGCATTGCCACCATTCACCACTTTCCGTTTTATTAATTTCTGACGGCTTGGAGAGCCTTGGAAGTTCAACAATTGGGTATAAAGACATTTTCCCACCTTAGCAACAGGAGAGCAGAGTGCAAGCAAGGGATTCTCAAGAAACGAAATGTCTTAGGATCTGTCCGTTTTACAGTCTTGATCACTATTTTAATTATTGATTCTGCCCAATCCTAAATCAGTAATTGAATTGGGATTAGAGACAATGAAATGATTAAGTTTTTAAAGGTATCCAGATCCTTTTAATATGTGATATATCTAATCTCATTCAATACAACCCTACATATTATTTTATCATAGATTAAAAAACCTGCTGACTGATACATAAAAAAATCAAAATATGCACAAGAAAGGTATAAAACTAAAAAAAGAACTGAAATTACTTAATTTTTTGTCTCGGATCCTATCATTGGCAAGAATGCTCGGCCACTAATTTCTAATATTTTCGAACAAATATCACCAAAAACGTTCCATCAAAATCGGTGATCCAACGTTCTACGTAACCTTCACTTGTATTGTATGTAACATACTTTCAGTTTGCCTGTGTTTGCCTATTGACCGTCTGAATATTTTACTGTCCGTTCTTAATATGTACGTAATTGTTTTGACGGTACACGTTCAATATTCAACAAATCAGTATTATGCCTTTGAAACGTAAAATATTGTATGTCGGTAAGTGTAGTACCCTATGGTTCCTGCATTAATAAAAATCTCTTTACCTTCTTTTTCCTATTGATCTTGAGGTAGTAAGGCCCCTCGGTTGCTCCGTAGTTTCTTAAATTCTAAGTGTTTAATTTATATTCTATTTTTCTCTCTTAGCACTCTTTGTCTAACGCTGAAACGAGTCAGAGGAGAGAAACATAGATAAATAGATAGATAGATACATAAAGAGAGAGATAGAGAGATAAAGAGAGAGAGAGAGAGTAGATAGATAGAGAGGTAGATAGGAAGAAAGAGAGAGAAAGAGAGAGAGAGAGAGAGAGAGAGAGTGAGAGAGAGAGAGTGGGAGAGTGTGTGAGAGAGAGAGAGAGAGAGTGAGAGAGAGAGAGGAAGTGTTTGTTATAATTTTTAACATAAACAAATGATTGAACAACTAGTTGATTGATTAATTAGTGTAACGTTGCTTTAGCCTAATTGAACGGCGCACAAGATCAACAGTTATGCAACACTCGTACGTCTTGTGGGATTAGTATACCTTGTCCTATTTAACACACCGAAAAACATATTCCTTTGTGCATCCAATTCGCAATCAACACCATAACAATTAATTGAGTTTGTAGGGATTTATGTGCAAAATGGCCGAGAAAGTCTGTGGTGGTGAGAAAGAGTGAGAGTGAGAGAGAGAGAGAGAGAGAGAGAGAGAGAGAGAGAGAGAGAATGACAGAAACGAAGAAAGGGAGTTATACCTTTATAAATAGAATAATAAATAAATTGATACCTAGCTGATGGTAGCTAGGTTAAGAATGCATACGAAAAAGAAAGAAAGAGAGACAAAGAGATAGGGAAAGAAGGAGATAGAGTGAGTGAAGGGGAGAGGGAGAGATAGAGTATTTATTAACGTCTATTTGGATTTAGTTGCAAGTTAATTAATAATACTACTCTAGAGGTCACTAATCTCTACATACTTAATTAATAATAACGGTTCTTCCTTTTCTACTTCTTTTTATTCAAACTCAAAAATATTATTGACCCAAAACCGGAGTTCTTTAAGTAAACATACCTTGAAAAAAAATAACCTACCTTCTCATAGGATAAATAATAATATGTATATTTGATACTTAACAGCCAATTTATTTTAGATCGTATAATCCGATTTAGTAGCCCTTTTCAGTTCCGTAAAATATGTAAAAACAATCGTTCCGAGTTGACAGGGTATTCAGAGAATGAAGATATTGGGTTTGCATGAATAACATGTAAGGATGTTGTCGTTACGCCGATATGTATGAGCGCTTTTGACGGACTGTTCAAAATTCTTTTCTTCTCCAGTGTAGAGAACGCTATTACGAATTCCCTTCCGAACTTATATATAAGAAATCGGTTTAATAAATCATGTTTAATGGGTTTTTTCTTTCTTTTATTGTTAAGAACATCCTTTTATTCTTATTTTCTTTATATGGCATTAAAACAGTTCGAATCGACAAAGCGTTTTACTGAAACATGTCCGTTTTTTTTTAATTTGAAAACGTGCCGTCTAGTCTGAGGAGAGAATTTAAAAGGATAATCTTGTCGGATTGTTGATTTAGTTGACAACGGTTGTTTTCCTCAAAGGTCGACAATCTCTTATAAGCACCACCTTCCTTCAAATTCGTCCTACAGGCTATTGGAATTATATTCGGTTATACATTATATTGTCTATCTTATCATTTAAATTATTATATTACAAGAATGTTTTAACAAGTGTTTAATGACCGATGGAGGAATATTGAGCACTCCATCTATCAAATGGAATGAATGCAATGTATATAGGTGTGAATGTATTTATTTGTGTGAATGCATATGTAATGTGTGTTGTTATATTTCGCATGCGCTCGTGGCTGAAATGACCAAGCAGTGGGATGCTCCTAAAAAAAACACGTGTTTAATTCTGGAAACCGGTAATAAAACAATTAATATAATTGAAAAATACGCACGGCCCTTGATTATTTATGATGCCTTAGTCTGGAGAAATATGTGAGCCAGTAGACTGTGCGGTGATATATAGACTGCGAGAAGATACTGAAAAATAAAGAGTAGAATACTTTTTCTTTTTATTGTTGCTGTAGCCAGACTCAGCACCTCTTTTTTTCATGGCAGTCCTGGGCTAGACCTCCATCTTCTCCACCCCGCCCAACGTGGTTTGGCTTTATTACAACACATTCCACCCTATGTAGATGACAAACTATACATAAATTGCATACAATCTTTATCTGATCTGCTTTTAAATGTTAAATTTTTATCATGAGTTTGTTTCATTCTACAAGGTACGTCTTTTTTAGTTTATTTTAAAGTCCGTAGGGAAATGGAACAATCTAGAAACGTAAGAAGAAATAGATAGTAGTTAGTAGGTACTCATATACTTGGATGCTCATTTCAAGTGAGGAGTTCAGTCAGATTTGAGAGCTTCATTACTATATATAAACTAATCAAATAGTACGACTCTATTCTCATTTCCATTTTTCCTTTATACAAAAATAAACCAAAATCCCTATGGTATTTGGTATTATTATTTATGGACCACCTAATACATTTCGTTTAATAAATACATGCACACATGGACAAAAAATTCATTAATTTTAATATAAAACTCATTGATATTTGCCTTATCCTTAATATTAAATGTAAAAATGTAAACGTAAACTATTATATAATTGGAGTAATTAGTATTATGAAAAAACGCAAGAAAATGTATGATAAATCAAGATAGATCCGACCCTTAGGCTTATTTATTTCGAAAGTAAAATAATATTTAATCAAATTAATTCATAAAATGAGGTATTTGCTAGTAGGTAGCTTCCGTAATTGCTTATAACAATTGATCAATTCTAGAAATCCATGTATTAAATCAAACGGCTTCGTATAGATGAATCAATTTCCTTCCGATTCGAACGGAATTCTTCGTATCCATCTATGTTATTTAGCACGCTTTGTTTTAATATTATTAATAAAGGGAATTTTCACATAGAAGGTTTAGGAATGAACGTGAATTTCTGCTTTCGAGAGAAAGGTGGTGGAAAAAGATTTTCTTAAATATTATTTAATAAATCTAGATGAAAGATGTAGACATTGGTGCTATCGGTAGAAAGTTATAAATACCCAGGAGAGTGAGTAAGTTCTCTAATTCTAATAAAACAACTAATGATAAATGGATAAGACCGTTATTCCTGTCTAATAAAAATGAAATATTTATCTTGTTCAATCCAGAAAAATCATGATTGCACTAAATGTTATTAAAATATAAAATGTTATAAAGTTTCCTTCCTGTTCTAAGGTTACACGAATTGCCATCTTTATGAATGTTCAGCATCTCTTTAATCAATCTTCTACCTAAAAATTTTTCTTTATCCATAACAGAATTTTATTTAGAACAGATATATCAAACCTAAGTGTAATTTATAGTTCTATCCTTAACCAATAGCTTTAATAGTATAATATGTACCTGAATGTTTACACATGATAATTAATTTATTTTAGAATTGTTTCAAATTAATTTATAGTTTCTTTTAATTATATAATTTGTGATATTTGAAACTAAAATGTTAGGGAATTTTTGAAGATTGAAGCCAGTTGGCAATACTGTCGCGTTAGGAATATTTATTACCTTCGTTTATCGAAGGTGGGCTCCGTTATCTACACATGTACCTGTTCATATAGTATAACGATTTTTTTTCGAGTTAGTAATTAAGGAAAATTTAAAAATTGTATATTTGAAAATTTACTTATGTTAATTTGTTAATACAGAGTCCTGATGAAGGCGATATATTCTGCCGAAAGCTCGACAAGAAAATAAATGTTGTTTCTGTCTTCCTCGCCACATCCCCAATCTACCTTTTGGAAAGAAAAAAGTATATTTAAACTGAGAAAGCTGATCAATCACCAAAGAAAATATAAAATGTTATCTTTAATAATTGTTAAATATTATGGGTAAAAAATGCATTCTAATAAATCATGTGTCCTAAATATTAAAAAAACAAAAGTACAAATGTTTGCCTTTTATATACAGGGTGGCAATTTACTATCGCCATCCCTAGTTTTGTTAAAAACGGTAATTTTTAGCATTAGCATTATTTTCCAAGATAGCAATAATTTTAAAAAATTTATTCATGAAAAGCGGAAATATTATGCCATCCGCCTTTACCTCTATAGTGTCGATGTCTTTGGAGTCCTTAGACTCGCCAGAGAAGACAAAAACAAAATGCCACAAAAACTATTATGGATCTGTGATTATATTAATTAATACTTTCACATCGTAACTTCACAATTTCATTTTTCAAAGTTGAAATTTTCCGTTTTTCATATTTCTATTTCGCCGTTCTTCTTGCTCAAATCTACTATGTGAATGTATTATTTTACAGCATTTATTATTGCTTTTTTTGTGCATATTTTAGCAAACATTCTGTAAGCAATGTAGGTCCGAAAATGGTCCAAACTTGGATTTGACCTCATACTCGTAATCCTAGCGTTATAAAACCCCTAGATACCGACTTTCCTGGAATACGGTGTAAATTAATTTTATGACTAATAATTTCGACGTCCTTCTGCGTGCCAGACATTCCTCGTAAACATGTAGCGTATACATGTCCAATATTTGGAGTGAGAATCGCCAAAAAAAGCTTGGCCCATATCCGTGTCATGCCAACCTGGTCGTCCCCTTGTAAGACCCATCTGTAAAGACGAGCCGAAATCCAGTGTACCTCGATCTAAGCTCCAAGAACTTTGTTCGGTATAGGTATGGCGAAGTAGACGACTTGGCTAACACGGCAAGGTCTTCCCGGACGTGAACGGCTGGGAGGACCCAGGGCGGAGTCTGCCGGTTGTCCAGCTGGAGTACCGTTCCAAGTGTCATCCCCGCCCTCCCTAAGACTTCGCCGAAACGTATTCCTAGAAGTCGCGTCCAGGTCTGAAGTCCCTGATATATTGTACTATACTGGCATCTGGGGGTCGCACCCGAAGGCGGATGTCCCGGTTTGGCAAGGAACCCGGCTGCAGAGCTGAGGGAGAGCTGCTCCCTCCGAAATTCGGACGGCAGCACTCCACAGCTAGGCTATGGACTTGTTACCATAGACCCTGATAGTAGAGCGTATGCAGCATCTGTAGACGCGTTTTTCGGGCTGAAGAATAGGCCTTGCAATCATAAAGTAACCTGAAGTACAGCAGGGAGTCAAATATATTCAGGAGGTTCCCTGTTCGCTCCCCACCTGAAGTGAACGATGTTCTTTAAGATGTTATTACTTTCCTTCCCTTCACCTCGGCGGCGTCAAAGTATTACTGCCATCTAAGCTCTGGATCAAACGTGCGGCCGAGAACCACACCGACTTTAGGTCAGGCAGCGCTGCGGAAGGCTGTGAGACCTCCTTAGCCTGCATATTTACAAAAAAATCTTAAATTAAAAGAAGATATTATTTCCTAAAATAAAAGAGGGAGAAAATCGAACAATTGGAAATCGCTACGGTCTTGTTTTGCAACCCAATGCAAGGAAAAAAGTTTTTATTTCTTTGGTAATAAACAATCTTATAAGGGAATAAGCGAGACATCAGTAATAGCATATTTTTGCTAATGAAGAAATACTGATTATTGTAAAAAAAACTTATACTAAATAGACTTAATACTAAATTGCTAAATTACTAAAAAATTTACTAGTAATGTTGAATTTTTGTTTTTTCGAACAATCAAATGGCCAAGGGAATTTCATAATTCTCAAACGTGAGAGGCGTTGTTTTGGCTACTGTTGTTCTTTTGTTGTTGAGGAAGGATGTTCCTCTGAAAAATCAAGCCGACGCTTTAACTCGACGATATTTACCAAAAGCAGTTGATTTTTCGAGCACTGAGGAAGCGAAGTTGAGCGCCTTTTCACGCGAGTCGACCCTTTCAAGTCTTGAACCGTCCCTTCATACAGCCGTCAACTGCATACATTTCAAACCAAAAGCTTACCCGCTTCAGTAGGTTAGCGTTAAAATAATTTTCCTATAAACAATTTCCTATGATTTTGTCAAATAATTTCTACAAAAATGAGTAGTTTGTTGGTTATTACGTTTAGCACTTTTCATTTCAATTTATATCTCAAAATTTTGATATAATAAACCCTCTATCAAGTATCAAAATAAGAAGTACAAGATTTGCAACACTTGTACCTAAACACCAAGGAAGTATAAAGGAATTTTATATTCAGCATTAAGACTCACAACTGAATTAATTTTTCAATTTTCACATAATTTCTTTTTTCAAATAATATGATGGCAATACCTGGAAATTTTTTGTAACAGTTTGGGTTTGCTTTTTTTGGCGAGTGTGAGTACTTCAGAGACTACACCCAAGAAGAGGATGACCTAATTCTTCCGTTTCTCAAAGTCAAAGAAGTGTCAAAAAAGTGTTGGAAAAAGAAATTGAAGGTTGCTGAAAAATTAAGATCATTTTTAACTTAATTAATTTGAAATTAAAAAGGGTTAATTTGAGGTTAATTATGAAATTAAACAGGGTTAGTTTGAAATTAAAAAGGGTTAATTTCAGGTTAAAAAGGTTTGATTTGAATGTAGTAAGTGTTATTATGAAATTAAACAGGGTTAATTTGAAATTAATTCCCCAATAAATCTACATACTGGCCAAATTTCCTGACATTCTTGATTTCTCCATCTGGTTGGCACATCTTCATTTTCAAGTCTTACTGAGGATAGTCCTGTTGTTAGATACAATTCCTTCCCATCTCCTCCAAAAGATACCCTAATTAAAGGCACAGTTAATTGGAAGTTATTTGGGCCTACTCTTGAACAAAAACTTTACATACTCATACCACTGATATCCGTAACGACATAGTCAACGCTGTACAATCTTTTAATGAAAGTATACAAAAACTTTCCTGTAGTCGATAAAAATACGAACCAGAATTACATATAACCAATTAGTCACGCCACTGTACATACCAATAACCATTATTATGTAGAAACGACGAGCAAGGACTATGCTGCAGCGCACTCGTTGAACATTGGAAAATACTTAAGGTGGGGGCACACTAGGTCAGTGGCGCGGCACGGCTCGGAGCCGTAGCAAGTTGCCAAACTTCTTGAACTCGGCTCTGCGCCGCGCCGCCCTACCGGCCTAGTGTGCGGGGTTACATTCATTTCAATGTATTCTTCTTGGGAGTCGGTTCCGCGCCGCGCCGTGCCGCGCCACTGACCTAGTGTGCGCCCAGCTTTATACAAACTACAAACTCTGAGACAACAATGATTCCAGGACTACACACGTTCACTGACTACGGGGGACAAATCTCTTTAGCCAGCAACGCACAGAATTATTCTATAAATCACGTCCTTTCCGTAGACAAGATAGACTCTTTGGTCATGACTGTACTCTGAACAACGTTATCATTCCTCGGAACAAGACCAAACATCAGCTCTACCTCTCTCCCCTCCACCAAGACCATTTACAACCAATGATGTATTATTATGCTTTAATTACTTAAGTCATCTACCACTAAAGAAATCTCTTGGTCATCTAGAAAAAAACATGCTTAAAGACATTTTTCGATTCCTTAATTCCTGTAAGTGGTCAGCAATGCCCTTGCGTTTTAGACATCATCGCTACCGCTCTTGAGCAAAAGGAGTGCTGCACAGGTTATTCTTAGCTACGAAGCAGGCTTTTGGGCAAATGGGGCTGATAGGAAGCTAAAGAGAGTCCTTTTATAAACTACATGAAGAGTAAAAAAGAGATATGAACACAAAATCAATCATCTAATTAAAAAATAAAGTGTTTGTTTATAAAACTCATTTCACTACTGGAATCACCGGGAACAGAACTTCAACCGTTTTTACAATGTCATTTATGTGGCTAGAGATGTTCAGTTTCCGGTCTAAGATTAACCCTTAAGTATTTAATTCTGCCTGCTCATTCATCAAAGATCTACTGTACGGGGGCATTTTCGTAAAGCTTATAACATTCGTCTTGGAAACATTTAACAAGTTCACAACGATGTTACACCTGCCAGTACGTTGGCCATAGCTCAGTGGTGACGGGGGGGGACGTGCTGAAGGGAGAGACAAATGGTAGTCGGTGAGGGAGGAGGTGCAAATTTATTTACAGATGTTATGTTGAGCGCCACGGAATTTTTGGAGGAAGGATAAATACTGAAGCCCGAAACAAAAACGGAAAGAAAAACAGGAAAAAACGAGAAAGAGAAAAGGAAACACAGATGCCTCAGTCGACCGATGTAGTTGTTAGGTTGGCCCTTGGAAAACAATTAACTATTATTTACTATACTAACATTTTATTATCTTTAAAGAAATTACATAAATGAATTTTGTTTCTTCTCGATTATACAATAATGACATACGGGGCTTCCTAACAACTGCAGGTTCCAAAATTACATATGACTTGCAGTAAGGGCTTGGGTTCCTATCTACAGGTGTTACAGTTCCCCAAAACTATTCTACGAACATAGGATTGCAAAAACTACTCAGCCTGAGAGGGACAAAACACAAGACACTCACCCAGTATCAGCAAGACGGCCGCGATCATCTTCTTTCCAGAGTTAGAACAAGACTGAATCAACGTCCGTCGTGCGAAATGGGATCCGTCTGTCTCACATTTCTTCCCTCCCAGTCTATACACTTTTTCTACAACTTTAAATTAAACTAAAACTAATTGTCTCTCATACACTTCAGTAGTGCTTCTTGCTTACTCTTCTTGTCTGAAGAAGTCGCGCTTCCATCCAAGATGTTACCTTCTTAACATCTTTTTTCATTTAGCAGGCTTCTTGCTTCTCCAGCAGTTAATTCATTAACACAATTATAAATATTTAGGGTTTAACTATGATACAAAAGAGAGAAAAAAATACAAGTAACTTATTCTATTTAGAACTAATTTACATTTTTTTTACATTAAACTAATATAAACAACTAAGGTTCCGTATTATCAGGTATTATAAAAGACGAACCCGTAAGGCACCTTGAACCTTCAGACTTCAGGCTGCGCCGTGGTCAATTTATTGAACTGTAGTTTTTATTTTTAGTTTCTCACGGAGACCACCTCTACCTACGTACGACACTCGCGGTCTGACTCACTTGCCTTCTTTTTTTCGAATCTCGAACCCGGAGCAGACTAGCCTCCAACCCAGTGCCCTCCAGGTCAGGATCTCTCAGGCTGCGAAATGATTCCAGCTTCTCGCCTCGGTTTGACGCGTCACATTTTACGTTTTATTCATTTTTTCCCCCCCGAGAAAAAAAAATTTGTAATAACGTCTACCATACCGATTATATTTATTGCGAAGTTGTGAAAATATTTAAAATTTGTGAATGTTATGTTTAATTCCAGGTTTTGTGCTGTGATGGCCTTTATTTCCTGGTTTTCCAACACATCGTTGTTATTTATTAATGCCCCTTCAATTAAATAAATCCAAATTAAAATCGGTACACGTGTAAAAATTTCTTTTAAATACAATAAAAAAATAATAATAATAACAATAAAATTAGCCATATTGATAACTGTATGCGCGTTTGTCTGGTCGCAGTATTACAAACAAAGGAAAAATAATAAAATAATTTAAAAACGAACTTAATCTTCACGAGGCCGCGCCTGGGGACTGCCGGGAATACACTTACCCGATGCAACGCTATGTGACGCTACCCGACGCAAATCCAAAGTCCATTTTTCCATATGATTGTATTCCCCCCGTGAACATCTGCCCGATGCTATGCAACGCTACCCTACCATACGCTATGCGATCCCACTGTCCAAATTTTCGTCGGGTAGCATCGAGTACAGTCGAAGACAAAAGAACCGGACACCCATATTTTTATTCAAACTACATGTATTATTGTCGTTATATTAATTACAACATACTTATTTTAATATAAACCAAATTAACTGAGATCAAAAATTCATTAGTTTTTATTATTTTTATTTAAAAAAATTTAATTTAATGGTTTGGTAGAAAATAGATCAAAACACCGGAATACCATTTTTTGATATAATGAATTTAACTAACAATTTATTACACGGTTTTGAACATAAAATTTAACTAACAATTTATTTCATGGTTTTGCTCATATAATTACACCATTTTCGCCGAGTAGCGGCAGAACAGGACACTCATATTTTTTCCAGTTTATTTCGAACTAAATATATGTAATTTTGTCGTTATACTAATTACAACATTCCTATTTTAATGTAAACTAAATTGAACGAGATCAAAAATTCATGAGTTTTTATAAAAAATATTTAATTATGATGGTTAGGCAGAAAATTTATCAAAACACCAGAATAACTTTATTTAAAACATTAAATTTAACTAACAATTTATTTCATGGTTTTGCTCAAAATAATGCATTAAGAACAAAAGTGACGTTGCGATTGTGATACTGATTTGTGATACACGCTGTGTGACTGTACATGGCGTGCGCTTGACGTCGCATAGATGTGCACACCTTACCAAAACGAGACAAGCCGTCGGGTAGCGTTGCATCGGGTAAGTGTCCTCCCGGCTTTAGTTCGCCCTGCTCGTAATCACGGCCCAGATAGAAGTGTCTGCTGCTGCGACAATTTCCACCCTATTTTTTGGTCAAAGGAAAAAATGAAAATTTATTGAAACATGTCCTACCTTGAGAGCTTTGTCCGAACGTGTGCAGAAAGATTCCGGACGCGGCACTCGCGCTACTTTGTTGGCGATTTTAATCTCTACAGATACAAATAAAATGAAAGGAATGATCCCAAGAAAATTGAAGGAAACTACTTGAAGGAAGTAATGAAATTGGAGGCTAGCGGACTGTAGGAATTGAAGAAGGAAAATCGTGAGCAGTAGAATAACACAATGGAAACGGGATGGTGCTAAGAGGAGGCAGTAAATTAACAAGAAGGGATATAATCGGAAGCAAATTAGTTTTACGACGGTAGCTGAACGGAAGCAGATCGGACAGGGAAAAAAAATCGAGTCGAAGAGAACAAAAAACGGAGTACGACAAGAGGGGAGCAATAAAATTAAGGAAACAAAACAATTCGTTGGCGCGAAAAACAACAGTATGGGGATTAGAGTTGTCTTATTGTGGTGAAAATATGAAACAGAGTTTTGATGGATGGCTCAATGTTGAATAAAATATAAGTGAAGCACCGTCTACGTGCATTGTAGTTTTGTATCAACCATCAACCAACCTTTCAAACCTCTTAGGATAAGGAATAAAAGTGATTCTTTTTAAAAACTATCTATTGCGTAGAATGGTCCAGTTCATTTTTTTTGTCTTTTAGCAGTTTCCCAACAAGTTTTTTTTTAAAGAAAAAACTCCACATATTAGATTCTATGTCCACTTATCTAGGAAGTTAAAGCAGGCTCATTGAATTGAAAATCAACTCGGCCCCCTTGGTTAGAAGTATTCAGCGTTTTCCAATTTACTGGTGAGTGACGTTAATAAGCAAGGAATAAAACATCAGGCCGTTGATCGTAACAAAACGGCCGGAGGATATCCACCATTGGGGCGGGCCGAAAGCCCAAAGCATCACCTGTTTTGACGGGGGAAAAAACACTTCACGGAAAAGTCCATCGAGGAAAGAGGAATATATACAATAACCGATCTCCATGGAAATAATCTTACGAATTTTAAACAGACCCAACGTGACAAGGATGAAGCCGTATTATTCTGTAAAAATACGAATGCCAAAAAAGCATTCAAGTGGAGTCTCTTTTATTTTGACCGCTTCGAATGGAATCTGATTGACCGGCCAATTTGACCCAGCCGTGTTTAACACGCGCGAAACTCAGATAAATTTGGGTTCATCATCGGGGAAAGCTGCATCAAATAAATTGAATCCATTTCTCGCCGAACCTAACCGACTTCATGACAGTGTCGATAACCACAGTCGATCATGGTCTAAATTAGATTATCCTTTACAAATAGAATCCCTACAAGAAACAACCGAGTCGAAGCGACTTATAATATTTATAACATAACAAACCCCCAGAGAACGTCTGTCTTTTCCTCGGCCAAACAACCGTTCACACTTGTGGAGTGAATTATAAACTGACCTGAAATAAAATGAAAATAACATATGTACTGTGGAGATCATGAGATGCGGTCTGGTGGGGTGTAGGTTTAGAAAAACATTTTCTTTATCGGGCCAACGCTTCGATCTTTATTGAGATCATCTTCAGGGCCTGGGATTTATAAACAATGTTTAAATTATGCAAATACATGTAGGATGTGAAAAATGAATTTATACAATGTTAGAAATGCTAGACTCAATCAAAGTACTAAACACCACACATATGTACTTATTTTATACTATATATACACTATACTATTTCATACTATGCACCCCGTTCGCCCCCCACCCCTTTGTTTAACAAAGCAATAAATCCCTCCTTTCCTTTATAAATTATTCATAAGTTGGGAACAAATCTGTTCGAGTTTAAATTTTTCATATTCTTTTCGTGTATTTCATCAAACACCACCCTGAAGTCTGTTCGAAGGTATAAATTAATTGTCAGTACAACTTTATTCCATGTATTAATAGCAGGATGACGAAACAACTGGTCGATCATGTAAATACAAGCCACCAAACGGGGCAATTTCAATTGGTACATTAAATACAGTTCATTGGTGAGAATTTGACAAGTTCAACAAAGGATTGTTTATAAATTAATTGTCTGTTACAAAAATATGCTATTGGCAGTATGAGGAATGTGTAATAGTAATACAGATCAGGCAGGAACCCAATACACCGTGGGAAATGTGGAGAGGAGCTGGCCATCGGTGAAATTCTCATTATTTAGGGGGGTTAGGATAGGAGGTCAAGAGGCCACTGTCTCGTGGAGAATTTTCAGGGTGGGACGATGAAGAAAGGAGGTTGAAGAATCTGCGGAAGGACAGATTGGAGTGAAAGATCGTCCCTGGAATGTCTTGACAAAAATTCAACTGTTATTATTGACGTTGGTTGACATTGAACAAATGTGGCCCGATTGAAAATTATGGTGCCTAAGTAAAAATAGAAAGTCAACTGCACTAGAAAAAACCTCTTCCAGTTCTATATAGACCGCCCAGAGACTTGCGAAAATATATTAAAAGGGGGCGTGGGGTTAACTGGGACTTGTAGTTATTTGTAAAAGTAATTTATAGAAACCTTTTAATAGAATAATTTAATTTTCAATAACGTTCATTTTATTTTACTTAATTAATTACAATTATTTTAGTTAAGTAATACACCGATGGTCAAAATTCAAAATTAACACACCAAGCTTAAATTTAAGTTTATTACCTAATTTTTAAAAAATTGAGTAAAGAACAAAAAAAACTGGTCCTGGTATTGGCCAACTGAGGACCCATACAGCATGGGGCGTACCTTTCTCCTGAGCGACTCCATTTGGAATTAAGCACATCTGAATGTTTGAGGCTAACTCTCACCACAACTGTAAAGGGAACTCATCCCCAGTCTTCCAATATCCAATTCACATGTTCCCGTGCAAATTGAAGGCTGGCCATTTTCTGAGCTGTCGAAGAGGTCGACGAGCCGGGTGCCAGCCTTTGAGATTATTTTCAATGAGCCTTATTCTACAGTCCTGGATTAAATAGAAACATTTCGGACTTGTCTTATCAGATTTCTTATCTCATATTCCGTAATGCTGCGGTTTCGTAGAGTCTAATGATGGCCGAACCTATCTTCTCCCTGTCTGTAGACCTAGATCGACCCTGTCCTGGCCTTCTAGTGTGAAGCCTTGATTCTCTGAAACGCCGAAGAACCTTTTCTTTTGTAGAGTGACTCTCCCTCAGTCTCCTGACGACGACGCGCTGGCTGTATCCTTCCTCTACTAATGTTATGACCTGTCACTGTCTCAGATGACCCACTGAAGCCATTGAAAAAGGTTTAAGAATAAGAATAATATCAAATGAAATCAACGAAGGAAAAAAATAAACTGAAAGTGATCTTTCGGGGTAGCAGAATGAACGGGAATAATTCTACCTTTTGTTCAAAGATAGTAAACAAAGCATTATTTACCATTTTGATTACGATACCTCCTAACTACCTGTAACTAATGTGGAAACTTAATGGATTTATTTTTAAACTGTATAAATTGAGTTTGTAAATCCGAGTAGTGGTTGTAACTGTTGTTTATTCCCTGTTGTTTATTATGTGTACAATCTACTTCTTTTTTGAATAATGATAATATAATAGAACGTTTGTTTCTAATTTATTTATCAAAATTGTAACTTCATTTTGTTTTGTTTAATTATATTTTTCTTATACACATTATATCAATTTCTGTTATTTTAGGCGAACTCGATAGGCGGCTGTTAGCCACAGTCGCTTGATATAAAGCAAATATTTCTTCTTGTTTAATTGTGAATATTTTTTGTCAATAAACATCTTTATTGGTATTATTATAATAGGCCAACCGGAGGTGAAAAAGTTCTTTTATTCGGATAAAAAAACTAGAATTGTAACTGTTTCGTATGCTTAAGGGTAGAATTCATGTTCTCGAATTTTCCCTGGAATCGAAATCGACCGAATTTTAAACTTCACTAACGGATCAATGGCGGCGACTTGTGGGAAGAAAAATCTGAAATAAGATCAGTTAAAAAGTTACCACTCAATGATTCAATATCATTAAGTACCAATTTTAAAGGGGTAAAATTTGGTGTCTGGATATCTCGTTTATTTACAAAAATGGTTTAATAGAAAAATAAATAAAAAATAAAAACGCATATATTGCTTATGCAAATATAACATCATTCCATGAATCATTCATGCTATAACATTTAAAATTAACAACTAGTCAAAACACTTGCCACGAGTTCAAATGGATTAGTCAAACATTTTCATTTGAAATTTAAATATTTGCATTAAAGACTAAGCCTGGTCAATACTACATAACGCTTTTGAAAATAATACTAAATATGATAGAGACAAATAATACTTCACAGTATGAAACAACAGCAACCTTGCGATATTTGTCAGCGCTATACTCTCGGGGAATTGTATTTCAGCCACTTTTTGTAAATTTTTGTCCTAATCACAGATTTGTTGTTTACAACTCTACGGATTTCTAGCCTTAAACGCTCATCATCAGGTTGAAGGAGCTACAAACACGCCTCTCGACATGATTTGTAAGAGTGAACTGTGAGCCGCGTGAACTGCCCACACGACGTACCAATGAGAATACATAAAATATTTCCTAAATAGCGATTCCAAAAAAGGACAGATTTTATTAATTTGATTTAAAAAGAATTTTTTCAGCTATACATTAATATTTCGGAACGAAGTGGGGATAAAGGAGACCCCATTGGTAACCCTAACATATCATAAAATGTATTATTAAATTTACTATAATTAGATAGTAGACCTATATTTAAGAGTTCTATTATATTATTTTTCAAACAAATTTGTTAATAGAGTTTTCCGTAAGTATTTGCTTTCTTAGTTTAGCTCATTCTTTATCAGGTATATTTGTAAATAAATTAGTATCATCAAATGACACTAAAAAACAGTTGTTAGTATATTTATGTTCTTTAACGGTTTTTTCAATTCTACAGCACTGTTAATACCGAATGTAGGTTTGAAATTTGGCGTGGGTTTTTTTTATCGCGTGTTTGTGGTATGGAGAATTATAAAAGTGCACTACTGGTCTTATAGGATTGTTTTCTTTGTGGATTTTGACCGTACAATCTTAGGGGTTTCGGGTTCATCGTCGAAATCCGGATCGTTGTAAACAACAATCATCATTTACAAAAAGTGAATCTACATACTCACCCCACCATTTCTACCGTTTCTATTGAATTTAGTGGTTCGGTTTCTCGTTTCACTATTGTAACTATTACGCTCCATTTGCTATCAGCATAACGACCTAATATATTTTTGACAACCAGTGAATACAGGCTAGTTTATTGTTCAACAATTACCCAATAGAAAGCAAATAAAAAGAGGAATTCGTTCGTTTAATGTGCGAACTGTCATAGTTTTGGTTCTTTTGATGTAGAGATAACATGTTCCACGTTTACCCTTTCAGATGTGAGAATTGACGAAATAATAGAAGGCTCAGCCTGAGAAATAGTTTATTGTGTAATTTGGTCGTTATCAGCCATATTGGTTTGTCTCGATGAGTTAGTCTGTCAGACGCAATTTTTTGTCATCTTCAGTTCTTTACAACCTTATAAAATAATTCATCAGAGTTCGTGATCTGATTGACCTAATAACGTTTTTCAATTAATTAATTTTTATCACAACCAATACCTTATATAAAGACTTATAAAAGAAATTTAACTTTACAGAAATCACACACACATGAAAATAGCGCAATTTTCCCAGTAAATTGAGCCACATAAATGTAAACGAGACCCATAAAGACCATTCCAAAGCCTGGCTTACTGTCTACCACTTGTTTCAGTCAGGGAGGAAATTTCCTTAGGCGAAGTTTATAGCTGTATGAGATGCCACCGCCCGATGTCTGAGAGCAGGAACACTGGCCACTACGAGTCGTATACCCGTTGCGAAGCATTGGAATCAGGACAGAAAAAATCTGCTTAATACACAGAGTAGTTGCTTCTTCCAGCTAAATAATGCAGGGACGTCGTAGCTCCCTGACAGGTGTTACTTTCGAGCGTCGAGTCATCTGACAATCACCTTCCCTTTAGTTCTTTCTTCGTATCTCTCTGCTCCTTCGCCCTGTACTGGGCTCTATCTGGTGTTCCAGGTTGGATGATGAGTGTGAAAGACGACGTTCTTTTTTAATTTTCTTTCTGCTTACCTATCAAGTCATGCCACAGTTTTAGGTGTTATTGTAATTTATTAATTACACTGGCCAGCCTTTCCTCTTCACAATTTCCTTTGCTAATTTCTTTGTACTTGAGAAACCTGTTTTGTTGTGCACTGCTCTGCCCATACCTTTAGTTGACGCATTGCTCATGAATGAGCTTGAGCCAGGATTCTCGAAGATCAGCATATAAGCTGCACTCTAATAACACCTGTCGAGCAGTTTCATTGTCACCGCACGAACTTAACGAAAAGTCTTTTAGTAAGAACTCGTGCAGCCTGAACGTAAAGTCACCATGACCAGTCAGCTGCTGTGTTGTAAGTGGTCAAGATATATGTGCTTTAAACTCTGCCTCCGCTCTATACTTGGAAATATGCTTCGTCTATTGACCTTCGCAGGGTTCGTTATTTCCCACTTAGTGCACAAGACTCTAGCGAGTAAGTCCACGGGAGGTCGCAACCGCTCAGTGAGCTGCTAAAAGTAATAACCTTATGCATATTATAGGGTTCAACCTGGGAACTGCATCCACTGTAAATCAAACTCACTCTCCCGGGTTGCACGGGATCCTTAGTTCACTTTACTGTCTCTACCATCCTCAACAGAAGCAGACTGCTACTACGCAGCACAAACTTCTCCCATCGGGTTCCACCAGGTTGAGATCGGGCTAGGCCCGGCTCTGCTTTAGCTACTCTTCGCTGAGCCAGCGGGCGTTGCCTCTTTTGCTCTTTTGCCACGTAACAGTGGCGCCCCGTGTAGGTAAAGGTCGCCGGGGCAACGAGAGAAGTTATTTAAGTATGACAGTTCATCACTTCACCCACTCTACGTTCGTAATGCTCTAAAATGGGAATATTGTGCAATTATCATTGCACTTCTTACATGATTTGGAGGCTTACTACTCCATGCGAATCATAGCACATATGCAAGCGAAGTACAGGGGAGCAATCCGGCGGACTGAGCCATCGAAGATAGCGAAATGCCGCAACTATTCTCTCAGACCATAAGAAGAAATCTCACAATAAACTTAAATGTTAAAGTTAACTAATCTATTGTTTGATCTTGCGAATTGGTTTGGGAAAAACACAAACAGAAATACTGTAGGTGGAAAATTAGATTGGCACAGATCAGTAGAACGATACCACCCAGTGAGAAAAAATAAAAATAAATAGGTGACATTTCGCCTGATAAAGCGAGAAAACAAATGAAACAATGAAAACAACACAGTTAGAAAAGTTTAAAAACAAATAATTCTATATTAATTGTGCATATTTATTCGTTTTAGAAAAGTAGTAGTGTGTTCGAATGGTTCTTAATTGTACTATTCATTTTTGAAAGCCATTATTTTTCTGGGGGTGAGAGAAGTTTTTCGAAAGTTATACTCTTCAAATTTAGAAGCCTGCCAGGCCCTTCCATCGTCGCAACTATGGATAGGAAGGGCCTAAATGAAAAGTGATTGGAAGTGCCTCGCCCCGGGGGTTTTCATCAAATGGGCCGAGGATTGTCTATTTTGATGAGTCGAGTCTGTCTGGGATCAAAAGATAAACAAAAAAACCCACTCTTCTCCGTTGTGTAACAATGAACTGTTATTTTGTTTGCCAAGGGCAAATATTGAGCACATTTAAGTCATCGAATAACTTTATTAAAGAGATAATGCTTTATGAAAGAAAAAAATATTCTCAGGTTATTTTCTTTGTACGCAAATTCGGCTATCTAAGACTTTGAAGAATCCCTTTGCAATAAAAACGACAGAAACGTTAACGATGATTTATTGATAGATTATTGCATCATTTTAGGCCATTGATCTCTTATTTTTCAGAATAATACCAAAAAGGTGTTCTAAATGTTACATAATCAAATCGGTTAATCCAACGCAGATAGAAATAATTGTAAAACTATTAATCCTGACAACTGAAAACATTGTAACCGAGTAAAGGTCAGAGTTTTTCTTCTACCAACAGGTAGAGTTGACTTGTCTCTTTATTCTTTTAAAGTACATAAATTCGTACTTGTTTCATGTGTTTTGTTTAAACTTCACAGTTAATGTACAAAATTCCTCACATACCTCTACAATTGTATACTCCGCACTACCCATTTTCCCTTACTTTGGAAATATTCTAACATTATCCTCTTCCTGAAACCTGGCAAACCAGCTCAAAAATCCTCATCTTATCGACCAATTGGTTTACTTCCCATCATGTCCAAAGTATTTGAAAAAATTCTCCTTAAACGGCTATTGCCACAATTAAAGTCTAACCTCCTCCCCGATCATCAGTTTGGCTTCCGTTCCCACCATTCCACAGTCCAGCAGGTGTTTCGCGTTGTTGACCGTATATCCTCCTCCCTCGAGCAGAAAGAATATTGTATGGGAGCTTTCCTTGATACGGCACAAGCGTTTGACTGCGTGTGGCACAGGGGACTCCAGTACAAATTAAAGCGTATCCTTCCAAATACTCTTTACCTAATCCTCCGCTCTTATCTAACAGAGCGGTTCTTTCGGGTCCGACAAGGATCAGATTACTCCGAATACTGCTCTCTGGCTGCGGGAGTACCGCAGGGCAGTGTGCTCGGACCAATCCTCTACATCCTTTATACTGCAGATATTCCCACTAAACCTACCACCCTACTTGCATCCTTCGCCGATGATACAGCTGTACCATCCTCCAATTCAGATCCTGCGGTTGCTTCGGAAGATCTGCAGGAACATATTTCATGTACAGCAGATTGGTGTAGACAATGAAAAATGAAGATAAACGAAAGCAAGAGCGTCCATGTCACATTTACACTCCGAAGCAAACCTCCTCTCACGATATACTACAACAACGTTCCTATCCCCAAATCCGACTGCGTTCGCTACCTTGGGTTCCACCTAGACTCAAGACTAACGTGGAACCAACATACACGACTGACACGACAAAACCTAAACAGACGGTATGGTCTACTGCACAGACTTATAGGACGACAGTCTAAACTATCGACAAAAAACAAACTTACAATTTACAAAACACTACTACAACCGATTTGGACGTACGAAATTGAACTGTGGGGAACCGCTAAACCTTCCAATATCCAACGTCTCCAATCCTGACAATCTAAAGTCCTCAGATCCATTGTAAATGCTCCTTATTATGTCTCAAATGATACCCTCCACAACGACCTTCACATTCCTTATATCCAAAAATTTATTCCCCAAAAATTTACCAAGTTTCACAGAAAACTCTCCCACCATCAAAATAGTCTTGCCCAAGCCCTGTCCGATAGAACCCATCCCTACAACCCCATAAGGCGTCTTAAGAGGAAATGGCCCCGCGACCTCCTTTCCGAGTAAACTATTAAAAAAAAAAAAAAAAAGTAGTATATAAGTTCATGTATCCGCAAATTACATATTGTAAATAATAATTACAGATTGTAATAAAAATAAATAATAATAATAAAAAAATGGATAAAAAACATAACGATGTCTGGACACGTATAAATAATAAACACTAAAATATAACGTTGAAAACTTGGCTAGGCCATGACTGTATGGGCTAATGTCCAAAAATATTTAGGTAGTAGAATTCTAGTAAGTTGACACACTGTATACCGACGAGTAAACAATCTCAATAAAAGACAATAGTAATAGATGTGCAAAACTTCTTTCACGAAATTCCAATTCATTACGTCACCGCAGATCAAAAGAGGAAAATTAATTTTTCTCAGCGTTTCGTACGAATTAAACAAATTTTGTTATCATATTGGAATAGTCACGAGACCGGGGGGGGACAGGTCGTGCACAAGGGTGGATGTCCAATTTTCATATTGTAAGGCCGGTTATTCACTTGACCCTTGAACGATATTGTTTGCAACATATTCAGATGTAATGCCAAATAATTATGCAAATGTTTATTTTAGAGAAACTGATACAAACTCTATTGATACAAACTGTATTTGCTTGGTGTTCATAATTGACCACATTAATTATTGCAATTAATTATTCTTTTTATGTAAGGTTTTTGGTAGAGATGAATAATTAGTGCCACGAGCGGGATTCGAACATACGACCGTCGGCTAAATACGCCACTGCCCTAACCACTTGAGTTGAGGACTAAGTCACGATAGCTCGTGGCACTAATTTTTCATCTCAACCAAAAACCTTAGATAAGAAGAATAATTAATTGGAATTTATGTGTTTATTTTCATAATAATGTAATGTACAGCTGTTATTTATAAGCCCGAAGGGGACGTCGATTTTTTTTCTTCAAAAACTCCGGCATCCCGAGGGTTCATATAACCTCGTACTTTGAAATCCCCTCGTTAACAAAAAATATATATGAAAAATAGAACACTTTTCTCCAAAAACCCTACGTAACATTGAAAACCATTAGAAAAAAAAAAACAGCTTTGCTTCAATCTTCAATCAACATTGATTCTGCAATAACTTCAAGGGAACGCTTGCTTCTATTATCTTTGATTCTGAAATTTCTTCTCTTCAGAGTAATTTCTTAATTTTTGAAAGCAAGACTTTTAATTATTTTGGCAATTTTTGGTTGTTTAACCGATGGTGGTGTTTGTAGTGTTATTATTCCTTCTTGTAAATCTAATAAGCCAAAATGAATATGCATAGTATTTATATAAGTAAGGTGTAACCTTAAATTTTGACGTTAAATTCCCCGATTTCTTTATCTTATTTTTAATTTAGACAATTGTTTTGGGTTATTAAATAATAATGTACGTGTTGATTGTGGTGAAATAAACGGTTTTATTTTTTAACTTTTCTTGAGTTGTTTACGTCAAAACATTTAAACTTGCATGAAAAATCCAGTGATGCGATCCAGTCATAAGTAAAGGTTACTTAATTATTATTAGCGCGGTAATATATTTTACTTTTGTTGTTTTTGTTTTATACGGAGTGCATGCAAAATCATATAAATAAAGCTCAATAATGAAGGAAATTTGCGAAATATTTCGTACAATGTATTTAATTTTGTGACTAGATTCTAAACACATTGAAAAATCAACCAAGTAACATTTCAAACAAAGACTTACATTCTTCATCTTATAAATTATTTAAACAGTTTACAATGCTTCTATAATTAAAGTTAAATATATTAACAGACAATGTCGACCCTTGGAGTTTTTTTGTAGTTGTTTTATACTACTGAAATATTTTCACTTTCTAACAGCATGCACAAAATTACACGTATTCATAAATCGACATGATATTTTCCACAAAATTATTTAAGATATTTTTTTAATTATACGAATGTCCTATTGAACGTTTTCAAAAACCGAGAAGGCACATGACTAAATATTTGTTATTAACATTGATATTTTTTGGTCTGGATTCAAGAAAAAAATTGACTCATGAAGTAACGTTACGCATTAAGGCCGCGAATGCGCATGTGCAGTCAGTGCGAGGAGTGTGCACGTGAAGGCTGTGCGGGGATTGCGCATGTGCAGTCAGGGGGAGAAGTGGACATGTGCAGTCTGTGTGCATGCGACCGGAGTGCAATTTTTTTAATTCGACCTCGTTAACGGTAAATTCCACCAAAATCATTTACAATTATCAGTGAATTGACTGGCTGAAAAGCATATCCATTATGCGATGTTTTTCGATGAAAGGGGAAAAATATAACAATTTATTTGGCCTCGAAGGAAGATAATTCCTAAGTATAAATTCCGACTTATTAAAGTTAATTGAAACAAATAAATGAAACAATCCTTTATTATATTCCACATTTTTATGCAAATTGTGTACGTTATAAGTTGACTTTATTGAATGTTGTTTTAATTTAATAATATGTTGTTGTTTTTTTTATTACCTTTGGTTTAAAATGTTGCGAAATTAAAATTTTGCCCATCCGTTGTTTTTGTGTAAGCTATCTTAAAATTTGTGCCTTTAGATCTTATAGCTTGTTAGTCTTATGTCTATTGAATGAATAAAGTATTAATGTTTTGGTTAAACCTGTTGGTCGAACGAAAGCCAATATAAAAATAAAACATTATCTTCATTGCTTGCATTGTTGCTACTTTTCGAATTATTATGCGACACGGGATATTTTATTTTTAACATATGTTTTTTGATGGTGGGTGTTGGCCTGCAAGTTGTTGAACCGGCACTCGGTTAATTATTGGGTCCGTCTACAATCGAGGGTTTTTGATGTCACTGAAACTCGTTTCAACTTTGGGTCATCTTCAGTTAGGAACTGTTTGAAGTGAGAACCTTCCAATACCCAAAGTCCTTTGATCCATTGTAAATGCTACTTATGCCTCCCTCCTCCACAACGACCTTAAATGTTATTTATCCAAAAATTATTTTGAAAAGTTTAAAATTCAAAAGAAGAGCTTCAACCACTGAAACTGGGCCTATTAATCAAATTTCTTGATGAAATGGGACTCACCGATGTGCTTTAGTGAGAGAACGGGGGATACAATAGCTCTTAAGGGCGCAGTATACCATACCCTGAAAAATTACATCTACATCTACATCTACAAGTTCCACAGTAAACTAGCCTATTACACCAATAGTCTTGTCATGCAATGCCCAACAGATCCCATCCCAACAATTTCATAAGGCGTTTCAAGCAGAATAACCTCGCGACCTCTGGGAAATCTATTAATTAAAGCCTATCAGAAAATCGACCTACTTCATTCACTAATGGACTATCTACTGGAGAACGAAAACCAGGGAAGATCCGCAATAGTCAGAATTACTTATTTGTCGAACGTTTCGGCTCGATTCGATCAATCTTTTTTTTCTAACAACATTATTCTCTATTGTTCGAAAAATGAATTGAGAGATTAGCAAATGGACAAATTTTAATCAATGGCTTGTCATTAACACGATGATCATTGTTGGTTTTTAAAATGGAATTAACAAATGGCATTTGCCCATTAATCTATTCTCATACGTACACTACTACTTTTTAAATGCTTTATTTCCAAAACTGAATTCTTCTTGTAGTTTTTTAAGTGGAAAGGGCACCTCTTTGACTCAAGCTATTATTCGAGGTATGCTTTAAAAATCGTTGACAGTGAATCGACTGTTTTCATACACATTTTTGTATGAATATTCATAAAGGCATCATGGAAAATCTCTGACAGACATCCGATAATAGACCCATATGTCACTCGGTCAAACGTTACAAGATATCTGACAACAAAATCTAAAGAAAACCATTTATTGACGGCATAGTACAACATTAACCACCTGCGTTATAGAAAAAATGACGACTGTTCAGATAGTTTTATTTCTTTGTCCTTGACTCAAGTTCTTTTATATTTGAGTGTTCCGTGCCATAATATATAGCGGTTCAAAAATAAAATCCGTTTTGCGTTTTTGAGTTTTATCCAATTTTATCTATGACATTTGGAAATATTTCTTTTCCTTTTAGACTGTAAAACTGAAACTCGATGATCTCGAGGCAGTTACCTCCTAAGAGCAACACAGCGGACAAATGCATGCTAATTAAGTAGTACAATTAAGAGGGCGGTTCCTACTTTTTTCCGCTTTGTTTCCATTCAATCGGGCCGCATTTGTTGCCTTTTCCACTTAGACCTTTTCTCGACCTCCCAGAGTACCTAGAGCTGGTTCACCTGTTTTCCACATGGTTTTCTATTCCCTTCTGTAAATAGTCGTTCGTTTATTATCAAAAAATGATTAATAAGAAACTAAAGTTAAAAAAATAGTACAAAACTGAAGAGAGAATCAAATCGTTTTATTGCCAAAATTCCGAGCAGTTGGTATTTATTAATTAGAGTACATTAATTACATTAATTTTTGTCATGATGCTCATATCTAAAGTGGAGGATGTCCGTCCTGTGAATTGTATAACCCCAAAAGAAATAATTTATTAGTACTAAAACTTACTAATTACGAGGGAAAACTGTATAATTTTGACAATAAATTCAATTTTTCAGCTTTTTATCAAAACTAGTTTAAATAGTATGTATATATTTAATTACACTGGTGGACAGATTTATATGTATTATATATTATGCAGGGTGGGCGACCAAACCCGAGGGGTTAAATGCCTGGGTAGACTCGTACCCCACCCCTAAAAGGTCCGGGACTTGGTCGGCTCCCGTGTCCTGCATAAACCTTTTGGACCTGTTCACAAACCCCAAGATTTTGGACCATTTTATCTCGGGGAGTGATTTGGTGATGTCTTCTGCTTCGAAGATTTCAAATCTAGACCTAGCATACCTATCACACTCTGCGAGGTAGTGCCTTGCCGTTTCTTCTCTTATTTCGCAGAAGCGGCAAAAGGGATCTGGTAGGATACCCATTACGAAGAGGTGTCTTCTCAGTGGGCAATGGCCCGTCAGAATACCTATCAGCCTCCTAATTCCCTTCCTTGAGATAGAGAATAGCCATTTCGATTCAACCGGTTTGATCGCCTTAACAAACTCTTTCGATTGCCTGTGTCCGGGGGATAAATTCCACTCCCTAAGGAATTGTTTCATGCCCCAGTTATTGATACTCTCTTTCGCTGTGCTCATAGAGTGAGGTAATACCGGTTGTGGCCCGACAAACGCAGTATCAGAACCTTCTTTGGCTAGGCCATCCGCCTTTTCATTGCCATGGTGTCCTTTATGTGCTGGTATCCAAATAAGGGTTACCTTGTTCTCAAACCTGAAAGAGATCCTATTGAAAAGATCTATTGTTTCCTGCACCAGCCGTGAGGTTCACAAATCTTTTTGTAATGCCCTAAGACTAGCCTGAATGTCAGAAAAGATTTT
Source organism: Cimex lectularius (assembly GCF_000648675.2). Lineage (NCBI taxonomy): Eukaryota > Metazoa > Arthropoda > Insecta > Hemiptera > Cimicidae > Cimex > Cimex lectularius. The sequence goes on from NW_019394195.1 coordinate 30,898, forward strand.
AATATCTTTTCCCATAATTTTATTTTCCATAAGCGTTCTACAACAAACATTGATGGCCCAGATTTCCGCATGAAAAACGGAGGTGTTATTGCCAATAGGGGAGGAGATGCTGATTCCTAATTATGGCATGTAGATCCCTGCACCACTCCCTCTACCTTTGATATGTGAACCATCTGTGTAGTAGTCTATGTTACGATGGTCATCATCCAGACTATAATCATAATCACAAGGGGTGACTACCTGAAAGTGCCTTTTCCCCGAAGGGGTTTTAATCTTTTTATCACTAACGCTTAATAATTGACCGTTAACCTTACTCAATAGTTGAGAGATTTTCGAGTGACCTATGTTATTGCACTTATGATTCCAGCTGCCCTCGCTAATTAATCTGTAGCAGCTGATTATTGCTCTGACCTTAACCTCAATGTGAAGGGGTGTGGTATTTGTTATGATTTCAAGAGCTAGGGTGGGTGTAGTTGAAAATGCTCCTGTCATCATCAAACAACCTAGTCTTTGAAATGACCTTAATTTATTACTATTCCCTTTATTTTCTAGACCTTTCTACCACACTAAAGCTGCGAAAAAGAATATAGGTAGAATAATTGCTGTATATAGCCATTTGGCTACCCATCGTTTGATGCCCCATGTTTTACCGACAATTCTCCTACATTGTCCCATTGATATAGTGCCTTTCCTGTGTATGTTATTAATATGACCAATCAAGTTTCCTGTCAAGTGTAACACCCAAGAATTTGATGGAATCCACTAACTTTAATTCTATGCCCTGAAATTTAGTGTTTTTAAAATTACCTAATGTTCTTCTCCTGCTAAACATTTACATGGACAGATTAACACACCAGTCAATTTATTTAGTTTAAAATTAAATCCATTATCTTTTTACACTAGTTACAGGTAATTAGGAGCTATTGTAATCAAAATAAACAGTAAATAATGCTTTCTTTACATCCTTTATTTAGGTTTGAGCTGATTAACCAATCATATCATATTATATTATTCTTATTCTTAAACCTTCTTCAATGGCTCCAGTCAGGCACCTGAGTGACTATGACAGTGTCAGGGTCCTAACATTATTAGAGAAAGGCTACAGCCAACGCGACGTCGCCAGGAGACTCAGTGTAGATCACTCTACAAAAGAAAAGGTTTTTCGGCGTTCGGAGATACAGTGATTCACACTTGACGGCTAGGACAAAGCCGACTAGGTCTACAGACGAGAGAGACGATAGATTCATCAGACTCTACGAAACCGCAGCATTTCTGGAAATGTGATAAGATTATCTGATAAGACAAATCCGAAATGTTTCGCTTTCCTCCAGGACTGTGAGAAAGGTTGGGGAAGAGTTGTCTTTACACTTTTGATGAGAGTTGGCCTCAAATCTTTAGATGTGTTTAATTTCATTCGGATATGCTTAGGGGAAAGGTACGCATCATGCAGTAGGGTTCATCAGATGGCATTCCATGGTGGGGGATTGATGTTCTGGGGTGGCATTTCCTCGGACCACAGCATCGAATTGTTTGTTGTGCGAGGAAGATCTCTAACTTCACAGAGGTACTTACAAGACATAATTGAAGATCATGTAGTGCCATTTGCCCCCCCCCCATCGCTAAGAGATTCTTACTAATGCAGGAAAACGCCAGGCCCCAAAGTTCACGTATTGTGGATGACTACCTGAATGACTGAATGAGGTTGAAAGTGAGTGCTTGGTGTGGCCAGCTCTTAGTCCAGATTTGACCCCAATCGAACACATTTCGGACCAACTTAAGTGAAGAGTTCGACGACGAAACCCAGTCCCTAACAGCCTAGAAGAGTTAGAAACGTCTGTTCAAGATGAATGGGAATACAATTCCTCAGGATTTTATCAGAAATCTTTTCCAAGGAATACAAAGGCGTTTAACTGACGTGATTCGTGCCAGAGGTGGAAATATTCGGTCTTAAAGGGAGAAAAATTTGTTTTTAATTTTTTTCTTTACACAATAATTTTTTTATAGTTGAGTAATAAACATTTTCTTTTTAAATGTCTTATTTGTACAACCAAACCTATTTTTGGTATTCAAAATATGAATAAATCTAAATAAATTAAAATGTAAGGGTAGTGCGTTAATTTTGTCCATCATATTTAAACATTTTAATTCATTAATGTATTCGCTAACGTAACAGCTCAATAGTTTCCCCAATAATTGGCCCTTTCGACACTTTCCCACTTTTAATACATTAATTACAGACAATTATAGGCTGTAAGGGGCTGATTAGGGAGGGGGGAGTATATAGATTCACTTTTTGTAAATGCTGGTTCTTCTAACAGTTTTACATTAAAAACATAAATTTAAAATCTGTGAGTAAAACCATCATTTATTTCCTCACAGTTAATTACAGCCTGGTGGTTCAGAAAAAGCTTGGCAGTTGAAATAGTTGTTATTTTTCCCCTATAAATTTATTTATTCTCGCCTCGGTTTGCGTAGAAGGATGAACTTACCCGATGAGGAAAAAGATCCACTGATCGCCTGTCTTCACCACTTACCTCTCAACATTTTTATGACGTCATATTCGAATCTAATAAGAAACAACGTAATAATAAATAACAAAAAATAACATAAATAATTATAACTTAATATATTTTATGATATATGTTATTATAGCATAATAATAATAAAATGAAATAAATAACATAATCTACCCTTCCAGAAAACCCCCGGATTTGACCTCAATCCTTCGTAAACCCCCAACAAAAGTCATGGGTTTCCTATGCCATCCATTATAACGCAATTTTCCTTGCAATTGATTTCCTAAGTTGGAAGTTTTCTATCGTTCACTCAATCGCGAGACCCAAGAAATACCATCGGGTTGGGGACATCATCTTTCAGACGGGCTGCTGCTTGGGGTTGGAACTAGCTTTCAAAGGAATCTGACACCAGGGTTTTCTCTGTAAGTTTAAGGTTAACTTACTCTCTATACACGTCAACAACATTATTTCCTATCTGGCCGGATCCTCTCAATGTCTTTTGTACAGCGCGGTTCTAGGTATGCTGTACTCAGTATATAGTGCTGATTCGCTCATCCCGACAACTTCATAACCCATCCTGATGACACTGGTATTCTATCCTCCATCTCCGACCCCCATCTCTCCGAACCCTCTAGAAACAACTATATTCGCTGAAAAAAAAAATGGGTAAAAATCTGTATAAAAATTTAAATAAAATCACCTACTCCCACGGTCGCAACACTACCTGTAGTTCATTATACCCCTCACCCCTTTCAACCGAAAATGCCATCCACTACCTTGAGTTGTTTCAAGCAAAGCGATTGACCTGTTATCCCCTGACGTTTTTGAATTTTGGATTGATCCGAATTTGCGAAAATCGGGTCTCACTATTTGTACTTTGTTAAACTGTGCATACACGAGGTCACCGGAGCATTTTTTAGGAAACTGAAAACTTATTTGTTGAATTCTGAACCAGAAAATTTTTGTTTATCATAGGGATCGGTCCCACTATTAATTTGACTCATAGCTTTTAATATCAATGATAAAAATAACAAATACCAACAGCAATGAAATAACGTAATAGGAATTAAATAACGATTAATTAAAATAAAAACCATAAAGAGGATACAATACACGATACCTTGAACGAAAGTAACCAGAGAAACAGGCACCCCCTGTAGAGGTAAGACAATGTTTACGCACTGAGAGAGGGCGGCTATGCTTTCACTCCGAGACTTAAACGATGACTGCTACAGATTATTTAAAAGATTACAAACCAACATATCAAAAAACGCCATATACAACAAAATACTCGAATACAACTCTACAATGAAACGAATGTGGACTTTCGAGCTAAAAGTTTCCTTCGTTCCTGTTTTCTACTTTACAACCAATCACTTACCCATAGTAATGCTCTTGACCTGCTCACCCTGTAAGAGCGATTTAGGACTGCTAACACTGGATAGTTTTCCCACAAGATTTATCGTAATGTGCTACATATAACCTCGAGGTCATAGACAGATGTTTTTTCATTAAAACAATGATAGCGTCTTTGCTTTTTTTATTACAAAACTCGTCGATTATCCTGTGTACAACAAAACCCAATTATCTTATAATTACCACGGATTAGTGTATTCAATTATATTTATAGAAATCATTTATCAAGTAATTACATTTAATGGTCATTAAAATATGAGTAATGAGTCGTCTAACATGAAAACATTTTAGTTAAAGACAGTGTCATTATGAAACAACGATATCGAAAAAGTTGCTTACCGAAGTTACTAGTCGATGATAGGTGTTTTAGTTAACATCTGCCACAAAATAAAACAATTTGCCTTTGAAACGAATTATATACTTTAGCATGTCATAAACATCGATATACTCTGAGTCAGCGCGACTTTTACGTCACGCGTTTTGTAACGTAACACCTTCGAACAACATGATATTCTCACAACCAGTCTCTTCTACTTTTATTAATTATTTGAGGTTTATTCCTGGTATTTTGACAAAACATAATATAACATTTACTACATAATAAACGCAATAGTGAGGACATCAATCCGTTTGCGTGTTTGACCTTTTTACATTGATAAACAAGAAATTATTTAATCAACAACACTACATACATATTTCGTATACCATACGAATTCAGAGCTAGAAGAAATAAATATGTATAAAAATAAGTAAAAACAACTTCAAATATAAATATATACAATATGCTTATATATNTTTATTCTTTTTACTTCAATCACCCCCTGGCTTGACAGTTCTTCTTTGATTTCCTCCTCAGAGCATATTAGTAAATCTCGTGCTGAGATTACGCCCTGGGAGGAATTCAGCTTTCTGTGGGGGGAGGTTTTAACAGGGGTTGCGCCGAGGTGTTTAGTCTCCATGACCATTTTGGCCTGCAGAGAGTCAGTAACCTCTATACTCAGGATTCCTGATGACAATTTCTTTAGATTTTTAACTTTTCCCATTTGTTGGTTGACTACACGGCAGATCTGGATGGGGGAGTCATCTTTAAAATCCCCCTCTTTTTTTTCCATGATCCAGTATCTTGTGAAATTCTTTGTCATCTGGTCTTCACTATCACTTCCGCTCTTTTCTTTTCTAATTCTTTTCCTTTTTTTGGACTCCGGCTCAAATGGCTGCAGTGTCCTCACTAATTCGGTGTTACCTTTTCCGTTCCTAGCAGTATCCATACGTTGGGTGGCGCTGCTCTCTCCACCAACTCCAACGGGGCCCGAGTGAATAACGCCGAGGGTGGCCTGTGCCCCCGACGTCACCGGCATTTCGCCTTCCGGATATACGGCGTTTTTTTTTGTATTTTTCGGAGCTTGTTTGTTTTAGGCCAGGGGGAAGCTACCCACCCTGGCCCTAGCCGATTAGTGGGGCTGCCACTATAGGTGAACCGGCACACCTCCCCCTCCTTAAAGCCTGGGACGCCGGGAGAAGGAACAGGGAGGAGGTTAGTGTTGGGGAAGGGGTTATTATAGGAATGGAAGGTTAGGTAATGAGGTTAGTAAGGGGATAAAGTGTTACGGAAGGCCACCAGGTACAGGAGGGGTATTGGACGCAGTTTAATCTCTTGCCCGGGAGGTAATATGCTTTTAAATTACAAAAATATCTTTTAAAACAGTTCTTGAATAAATGAATCTCGCAACCCTCATTAAACCCCATGGAGTCTGCCCCATCATACCCCGTCAGCTGTGCCAGTAGCTCTGGTCTTTTCTCATTACTACTTTCGATATGTTTCATTGTTTCATGTTCCTACAGTTATTCTAACTGAAATGTTGGTATTACGGTTAAGGTCGATTAGGCAGATTAGGATATTATACTACTTTTTTATAGATGTTTTGTATCTCTCCTAGTGCTTAAGCCCCCTTACTACTCCAAAGGGAAGATACTTCAAGGAGCTTTGTTCGATAAAATTTCCACTATAATATTGATGGTTTACGTATAGTTTACCACCTCGCCAGTGACCAATTCCTCATTCAGAGGGTTTACGGGTGTTGCTCCTCCTCGCCCGTGACCTTCTAATAACCCCCACCCCCAATAAAGGGGCGTCGGTGGCCGCAATGTTTTAAGAGTTGACACGGCGCTCATCATTGAAGGTTATAAGGTCTCGAGTTCAAATCCCGCTGCATTCGAACCCGACTTACAAATCGGCTTTTTTCCATGCGCCCGAGGGTTCATATAACCTCGCAGTTGAAATACCCTCGTAAAAAAAGAAAACTACACACAATATTTCAAGCAAAAAAATATTGTGGAAATAACACGCTGGCAAAACATTCCGCCCACATGTAAAATAACTTGATTGGTATACATTTTTATATATTACTCAAAGTTTCACGTTTTTAGGGTTTAATAATTCAGTCTTATCCCAAAAAAGTTTAAAAAAAATTAAATTGCTAAGGAAAATGAAAAATAAATAAAAAACGCGCAAAGATAAAATTAGTTTTAATTTTGTTTTAGATTTTTAATTAACATTTCAATATCGCGTATTTCCTTCTGTTGCGCTAATTACTTCTCTTCTACCACGCTGGAAATGTCTCTTTGCTAGAGGTTAGCCTAATATTCACGAAGAGTCTTTTCAAGATGTGGAGTCAGTGAGGAAGTGACGGGCGTGCTTTTATTCGACTTTTGAGGTTATACCATAAATATTCGATGGGGTTCAAGTCTGGAAAATGGGCCGGCCAGGCTACGACCTTGATGTTATGCTGTTGAAGGTACGTTTGTACTATGCGAGCGACATGGGGTCGGGCATTAACGTGCATTAGAATAAGATTGTCGCTGATTTCATCGAGGATAGGCAACGCACGATGTTCCAAAATTTCATCCACATAGCGAGTGGCCGTCAAAGACCCTCCAGGAATAACAACCAACTCTGTGCGACTCTCTATTGAAATTCTCGTCCACACCATCACTGAGCTACATTGGAAAGTATGGCTCTGGGAAAAATTACAAGATCCCTTACATTTCTCCTTCTCAACACTCTTTCACGCCCATCTGGAAATCGTAGAGCAAATCTACCTTCAACTGTAAAAAGTACAGCAGACCAATCGTCAAAAGATTAATGGCTGTGTTCTCGAGCATATACGAGCCGTGCAACTTTGTGTGTTCTGGACAATTCTGGTCCTCTTACAGAGCGAAAAGCCATCAATCCATTCTGATTCAATCTTCTTCGAGCAGTGCGTTCAGAAATTTGGACACCCTTTGACAAGTCAACATTCTGTGGTTCTGTTACCCTAGGGCGTCCAGAACCGGACCTTCTATGGTGGGACCCAGTTCCTCAAAAACGTCTAACGGCGCTTCGCAGTTTTTCGTAAGGAACTCCGATAGCAATAGCCGCATACGTGATGGAACGTCCATCATCAATAAGTGCCACACCACGCGCAACATCTTCAGCACTAAGTACCATTTTTAAATTTAAAAATTGAAATTAAGAAAACTAAACAGTTTCACTTAATTAATCTTTATGTAAGGTATTATAGGTTGAGATAAAAAAGTCAGTGTCACGAGCGAGATTCGAACCCACGAACTTCGGCTAAATACGCCGCTGCTCAATCACTTGAGCTATCGTGACTTCGATCCACTCGGACACTAACTTCCCATCTCAACCCCACCTTTTGAATTTTTCCTCCTTTTTGCCATTTATCAAATGTCCTGTAATCTATTCGATTCTCGGCGACAAATGAAATGGCCACGGAGTGCTTTAGTGAAAATAGACTTCATTTAACTCATTAAATTCACTAGTTTTCGTGGTTCGCTTGACCAATTAATATTTTTCAATTAATTAAGGTTTTTAGTTTAGATAAAAAAGTCAGTATCACGAATGGGATTCGAACCCACGACCTTCGGCTAGATACGACGCTGCTCTACCACTTGAGGTATCGTGACTTCGGTCCACTCGGACACGAACTTCCCATCTCAGCCCCACCATTTTGAATTTTCCCTCTTTTTTGCCATTTTTCAATGGGGTTCGAATCCCGCTTGTGACACTGACGTTTTTATCTCAACAAAAACCTTAATTAATTGAAAGATATTGATTGGTCAAGCGGACCACATACTCCAATGGACTAAATAGTTTATTGCTTCAGAATTTAAATGATACTGAATAAACATTTTAAATTCCGTAAAAATTAAACATTAAAAAATCCTTTATCCTTGTTTTGGATTAAGGATTAAGTGTGTTTATGTCTAATTGATATTCCCAATTTGAAACACAGCATAAACAAATATTTATTGATAAAAACAATGAAACAAATTGAGGGAAGAATTTTCTTTTATCGAAAAAATGAAAAAAAAATCAGTTGGGTGGATTTTTTTGTTTGTCAGTTACATTGTTTTGAAATTATAAACAAAAGATTATTTCTAAAAATAAATAACTTTTTTAAAAACGAGAGCCTTTTCACCAGGGGTCACTGTTTCGATAAACCCATTAGTAAGCAGAATATACACCCCAACCGACTAACGCGAGATAACGTTTGACAAATAAAACATAACATAATAATAATAAAACTGAACTAAAATAATAAGCTAAAAGCTCTGCTCATAGAATGAAACACATTGTATTTTGCATTTAAAGGAATGTGAGGACCATATGCAGATAGCACGTTTCGGTAGTGTAAATCGTACATGACTGAGTTCGAAATATCTAAAATACACATTCCTACTTATATCGATTTATTAAATTTTAAACTTTTCCTTTTTCTATGCACGGCCACTAAATTTTCTTTATATACTTCCGAATTTATTACAATTTGTAACCAATTCAATGTTCATTCGTGTTCCAACATTCACCATAGTTCTTCCATATATAGCACTATTTAACAAAACAATTACATTGTCAACCTCGAAAACATTAAGCGGTTTCTGTCTTAACATGGTGTTATACTCAGCATAATCGTTTCAGCCAAATTTTTTGCCGAAATCTTAAAGTACAATTTATTCTACTTAATTCTACTCCATGTTCTATAGCTTGTTTTAAATTTATGAAGTGTAGGACGTAGTTTTTCTGTCATGAAAGTGATGAATTAATGTTGAACAAACATTTTTTTGTTTTTTACAACATAGCATTCAGGTAAAAAAAGCAAATTGTTGTGAAATATCGAGGTCGTGTAAATTTTGGAGATAATAAGATGTTTATAAGATATTAACTTGAATAGAGAAATGTTCAGTAAGATCGTGAATGCACCCTTCTTTTGTAGCATGTTAAACTTTAATTATTCCGCAATGCTGTGCATGGCGATTGGAAGAACCAAAAGTGAAGCTATACCAATAATATATATATTTGATTAACTAAATCTTTTTGACACTTGACAAATACAACCCCTTATTCGGCTTTCAATCATTAAAATTTGTAGGTAGTCGGTAAGGAGTTCGAATTTCATATTTGAATATTTTAACATTGAACCCCATCTGAGGCCTGCGAGAGTGATGTAATAGACTGGATCTAATTTATGCGTTCGAAGAGTCAGAATTTTAAAATTTTCAAAAATATCTGTAAGACAACATCAGACTAGTCTCCAATAATTTTACAATTAAATTTCCTCCATATTTCTTTTGTTTGGTTGTAATCGTCATCTGAAATAGGTTTTCCTGTCAGTCTACTATAAAAACTCTCTTTTTTCGGTAGTCTTGTTTCATCCAACTTATCCCAAGATTATTCAGAAATCGTGAGATGCGGTCTGGTGTGATGTAGGTTTCAGAAAAACATTTTCTTTATTGTGCCAACGTTTCGATCTTTATTGAGATTGTCTTCAGGGCCTGGGTTGTACAAAAATTGTTTACATTTAACAAATACATTTAGGATGTGGAAAAGTGAATTTATACAATGCAAAATATATTTTTTATATTCAATCAAAGTACTTCTACTCACTCAACGTGTTTGTCTTCTGAGTAATTGTGCCATTCTTGCGTGTCGTGTCGAGAGTGCCAGTGAGATTTTGCTGGTTTATGTTATATAGGTTGGATTTTGAAGGGGTGGGGAAGGAAGTCGTTATAGAGAAGACATTTTTGTATACGGCGTCGGCTTCTTTGAGGTGAAAAGCGCCGATGAAGGGAAACAATGTTTGGTAATGGTTCAGGTTATCTGCATTGAATTTGATTAATGATAATGGCGTAGCTGCGACTGAGTTTACATGCGTCTGTTCTATAATTGATGCTGTGTTTATCTCTGTTGATAGATTTCAACAACATTTCTAAGAAATTACGTTTATGTTTGTTTTGTTCTGTGTGTAATACTTTTGGATTTTTGAAGTCGAAATTGTGTTGGTGTTCAAAATGGTGGGTAGGGAGTGCTGTGGGATTTTCTTTGGGTTTTATTGGAATCATAGATATGTTGCTTTACTCTCTTGTCCAGATATTGGGATGTAAGACCGATGTAAGTTGCCGGACAGTTCAAAAAGTTGATCTTGTAGATTACATCAGATTTATTTGTTATTGGTGTGGGATCTTTAATTTTCGAAAAAAGTGTTTGGAATGTTTTATAATTTTTGAAAGCTATTTTGAAGTTATCGGACGAGAGAAATGTGTTTAATTTATGTGATAGGCCTTGAATAATTGGCATGGAAATGTATGCTGGTTTGTTTGTATTTGATAGACTTAATGTAGTATTATTAGTATTAGTGGATGGTGTTAGTGTTAAGTTGTAGTTGTTGATTATTCTGTTTTTTTTTTGCTGGGGCTTCCGACATCTAGGGCATTCCAGCCCCCCACTAAGTCTATATTCTATATTGTATACCCGTTCAAACACAACATTCATACACTTAAATACATCCATACAGTACACTCATTCCGTTTGGTCGGTCGAGTACTTAATATTCATCCACCGACCTACACTTAAACTAAACTAGATTGGAGTCGATGGGGTACTTTTATAAATATTCCGCCATCGACCCCGAACACACACTCACTCGCTTTCATCGTTCGAGGGGCGAGGATGACGTTATATTCACCACCACCCCTCGCCATTCACGCTAATAAATACATGCACACAGACAAAACATATAGACACATAACACATAAGACATACTATATACAATAAAAACCTCAAATTTCCCCTAAAAAGCGGAACAGGGGACTCTGAAACTCGCTACCGTGCTCGAGAACTCTTCTTAAATCCGGCGGCATGCCTACACGCTCTCTGTATAGAGCCAAGACATGACACGCCTCTATTATGTGGGACAAATCGAGCAACCTTTCTCTGCATAAGGGGCACCTGCGCGGGCTTTGGCCCAAAAGCAGGTGCCCATGTGTCAACCGAGTATGGCCAATCCTCAGTCGGGTCAGGACGATCCCTCGTCTCCTGCTCAGATTCTCTGAGGGCCATCTACCGGTCGTGCTCTTGACTCGCAAGAGCCTCTCCGAAGACCCCGCCCACTGACGCAGCCATCTTTCTTTTATAATATTTTTAACTGCGTGTTTAGCGTCAGGGGGCCTGATCGCGATGGTCCGATCTGGAGGGTGGGACGTACCGGCTTCCGCCCGTTCGTTATCCTCCAGGACGACGTGTCCGGGAATCCAGACAACAACCACCTTTTTCCGAGACGCTCCAGCTCCGCGTATTTCTCTAACAAGAGCACGACGGGAGGGTCCACATAGAACCTGTCGCGTATGCACAGACAGCGCTCAGAGAGTCGGTACATACGAGGAAGGCTGAGCCCTCCCCGGTCCGCACCGCCTCGAGAGCGTGCCAAATCGCATACAGCTCTGCCGTGTACACGCTGCAGTGAGGGGGCAACGATCAGAAGGTGGCTACTCCCTCGCTATACACAGCACACGCCACACCATCGCCGGTCTTGGACACGTCTGTAAAAATCAGTCGAAAACCGGCGTATCTATTTCTAAGTTCAAGGAACTTGTATGGCGGTGTACTTGATTTAGGCAAGTTCGCCAGATCGTCGCGGACGAGTACGGCCGGAAAGGGCCAGGGGGGTGTCGGCCGGTGCCCCACCCGAAGCACCTTCCCCAGCGCCAATCCGGCCCTCCCTCAGGACTCACTGAAGCGGATCCCGAGGGGTCGCGTCCGCGAGCGAAGCCTGTCGTAAACTACTCTGTACGAGCAGTGGAGGATTTTCATAGAGAGGGGGTGCTCTGGCTTGGCCAAGAACCCGGCCGCGTAACCGAAGGTGAGTTGCTCTCTACGAAATTCGGGAGGCAAGACCCCCAGCTCGCAGCACAGACTGGCCAATGGGCTGGACCTGAACGCCCCCGAGATTGCTCTAAGACCCTTGTAATAGAGTCTATCGAGCTTTCTCAGGCGCGTTTTTCGGGCCGAGGAATAAGCCATACATCCATAAAAGATCCTCGAACAAAGCAGCGAGTCAAAAATTTTGAGCAGAGTATCGCTGTCCGCTCCCCACTTTAAGTGACCAACAAATCTCAACAGTGAGAGGGCTTTCCTGCTCTGGTCCTCGACGACGTCGATGTGTGCCTGCCATCTCAACTTTTCATCGAACAGGAGGCCGAGGAACCGCACCTTCTCCACGTACCTCACGGGTGTGCCCCTCAGGCAGAGTTCAGGTGGGTTATGGGCCCTCCTCAAACTGCAAACGTGAACACACACCGTTTTCGAGGTGGAAAAGGTAAACCCGGATTCCTCGGCTATCGCAGCCACATCGTTTATCGCCGACTGCATCCTACCGCCGACCTCCGCCAGATCCTTACCCGAATGGTAGAAGCAGAGGTCGCCGACAAAGAGCATTTTCTTTATCTGCGGGGGGGACACCGTCAGCGATACCGTTCACCGACACCAAGAAAAGCGCAACGCTCATCACCGAACCCTGAGGGATACCGTTTTCCTGAACATGCTCCCTAGACAGGACAGTTCCCAGCCTGACTCGGAACCTACGGTTCTCCAGGAAACCCCAGATGAACCGTGGCAATTTGCCTCTTGACCGAATTCGTGATATTTCCGGAGAATCGCGTATCTCCACGTCGTATCATACGCCTTCTCGAGGTCGAAGAACACGGCCAGAGCGTGTCCTGAAGGTCGCCCTCGAGATGACATGCATGATCCACCGCAGAGCGATTCCTAAGGAATCCCGCCTGATACTGGCTGTCAAATCCCTTTGTCTCCAGGTGCCAGGTCAAACGACCGTTCACCATAGACTCCAGGACTTTGCTCAAGCTAGTTGTCCTCGAAATCGGTCTGTAACTCGTAGCTTGCATCCCAACCCTCTTTAAGGATAGCTATGATAGGCGCTTCTGGCCAACGATCGGGGTAAGAGCCCGAATCCCATATGTTGTTCAACAAGCGCCGCTTCTCACCCTGGGGATGGTGGCGAAGCATCTCATATGGGATACCGTCCCACCCGGGGATTGAATTCCGGGCGCGCCCCAACGCGTCCCAATACGCGGACTCGAACTCTCCCATCGTCAGAGGCATGTTGTACGCTTCTTTGGTGCCGCCGCCGAAATCGATCTCAGTGCGTTCCGTCTCGGTTTTCCTTTGTCGGAAGGTATCGGAATATGCCTGGGAACTGGACACCGCGGCGAAGTGCCTCGCCAGTTCTTTGGCAACCTCCGAGGCTTCCGTCACACTCCCGCGATCGGTGGTCAATATCGGTACCGACGGAAGTCTGGATCGGCCAGAGAGTGCTGTGACCCTGTCCCATACTTCTCTGGGGAAGGTGTGGCATGTCATCTCAGACACATTCCTCGCCATCCTGTCCTTTTTGGCTTGGGACAAGGTGCGCCTCTCTCTAGCCTTAAAACTTAAAAAAGTTTAAAGTTTGCAAGGTTCTTTTCCGTCGGATGTCTTCTGAAGCGCCGGAATGCTCGCTTCTTCTCCGCTTGTGCACTGCTGCAGGCATCGCTCCACCAAGGAACCGTGGCCTACAAGTAGACCCACCGGTCCTGGGGATGGATCTGCCCGCAGCTCAAAGAGGAGGAGATCCGTGTCGACATCCCCTGTTAACTGAGGTGCCGACACTGTCGCAGAGAAAAGCTCCCAATCCGCACGCTTCAGGCTCCACTTCGTAGGAGTGTGATATACTCTTCTCGAGACGGAACTCCTCAAAACTATCGGAAATTCGTCACTCAAGTGGGGGTCCCCCAATGGGGCCCATTCTACCCGGGAGGACAGAGATGGTGAGGCTAACGACAGGTCGATCGCGCTAAATCGGCCTGTACTAAAATCATTATGTGTAGCAGCGCCGGTGTTTAGAAGGACCAGGTCGGACTCGGCTATTAGATCTACCATCTCTCTGCCCCTAGCGTCTGTTCCCGTCGACCCCCACCATGTGTTTTGCGAATTAATATCACCCAACACCAAAACTGGCGGGGGAGCTTCTCGACCAGGTCAGTGACCTCACTGCTGTGCCACGATCCATCTGGAGAGAGATGGACGGAACACAGAGTGATGTCCATCGGCGCCGTTATCCTCGCTGCGATTGCCTGTATTTCAGTGTTTATCCTCACCTTATGTACCAATACGTTTTCTCTTATTAAGATGGCCACTCCTCCATGCGCCCAACCGCCCGGATCCGGCTGTACCTCTCTAGAGAAGGTTTTGTAACCCCTCAGTTCGAGGAGCGCCCTCGGGCGGATTCGGGTCTCTTGTAGGAGTATCGCCATCGGTACATGTTCCCTGACCATTAACTGCAGCATTTGTCTCTTGTTATTTATCCCTCTGCAGTCCCATTGCAGAATGGACTCCATTAATTACTCTCGTGTAGTTTATGCTTCCGCAGGTTAGGTCTGGGTCGGCCCTTCTGCCAACCCTTTTCCCTTCGGGCCGAAGCGTCTGGGGCTGTTGAAGAACTGTCGGACCCAGACGTGGCTTCTATATCCGTCTGTGCCTTTGCGTTTTGCCGCTCCTAAGCCATATCTGGCTCTTTGCAGCTTCTTGGCTTGCGCTGCTATATAGCTTTTTGAATTATAGACGGAAGCTATGTTCTTTCTTTGTCTGTTAGACGATCGCATCTCTACTCCACCTGGCGAGCTCTTTGTCACAGTTTAGTTTACTGCGTCCGGGATGGGCCTCGCGGAGGCGGCTCGCTCGGGATATTCAGGTGGAGGAGGTATAGGCTTTTCTGATGTTTTATCTGTAGCTGTGTTATTCGGCTGTCTTTATGTCGGCCATCCTTTCTGTCTCATAACGCTTTTCCACATCTTTTGTGTTGCGTTACATTTCGCTCGTGTGGTGATCGCTGCTGCTATGGCACCCATAGTCGCCGTCTGCTCATTTATTTCGAAGAGCCAGCATACACGTGGAACGACGTGTTTTGGACAACTGAGGAGGACATGTTCTACCGTTTCTTCTTCGCCACAGTCGCACAACGGACTAGGTTTAAGTCCGAAGGAATGGAGCTTTGCGGCGAAGTCTCCAT
The DNA here is from genome assembly GCF_000648675.2 of Cimex lectularius. Lineage (NCBI taxonomy): Eukaryota > Metazoa > Arthropoda > Insecta > Hemiptera > Cimicidae > Cimex > Cimex lectularius. The sequence goes on from NW_019394195.1 coordinate 46,232, forward strand.
GTCCCGTTAATAGCTGCGACGTGTAGTGGTCGATTTGGAGATGTTTCATCTTCAGTCGGCTTTTAATGTTGGGGAATAGCTCGTACGTGTGACGACCCTTGGGAGAGCCGTCCCATCTCAGCTGCCATTCCCTCAACATCCAATCTTCGGCTTCTTCCGTACTCGCGACTGGTATGCAGGGTGGGCGTCCGTTCTTTATCTCCCATTTGGCGCAGATGGCTTTTGCTTTTAGGTCGATGGGCGGTCGTCCAGCGATGACTTGAAGGGCCATTGTGGATACCGTCCTGTACGCCTGGGTAACGGAAAGCAGGGCTGCGCGTTGGGCTTGTTCTAGCACGGCCCAATCGTTCGCCCGAAGTGCGCGTGTCCACGCCGGCGCTGCGTACAGTATAACAGACTCACACAGCGCCGTGTAGTACACTTGTATTGATATGACTGAGGAATAACTCCCGCCAAGCGAGGCGGAAGCTTGGGTGGAAGCATTGTTGTCCCCGGCTCGTTTGGTTCCCTTTCCAAGCTGCCTGTGAGGCTACGTGCCGGGGAAGTTTGTGAAGAGGATATAACCATCCTCTTGCATGGGTTGATGGGGTAGGTGGCTCTAGCCACCATTGAACTTGCCCCCGCTGTAAACAGGGGAGCTTTGGCCATTGCTCCTTTTTGAGGTGCAACCGCCAGGTGTTGGTCTGGTACCTTTGGCCCCAGAGTAGGAAGGGCTGCTGCCTGGCCATATGACCCCGCAGTACCTCTGCTTTCGACCACTGTTCTGGCCTCTCGAAAACTCAAGTTATTGAGGGCTTTTAATTTCTGTATTTCTTTCTCTTTTAATAGTGCTGGACAGTTGGCCGATCTCGAGGTATGGTTGCCGCCGCAATTAACACAAGTGGGTGGGGTAACACATCCCGATTCTTTCGGGTGTGCTTCCATGCCACACTCGCACATCTCGTGCGGCGACTTGCACCGCAGGGAGATATGCCCAAATCATTGGCACCTATAGCATTTTTGAGGGCTTGGGATATAAGGTCGGACCTTTAATTTGTAAAAGGCGGCTCTAACTTCTTCTGGGCATCTTGGCGTGTTGAAAATAAATAAAACAATTAATAATACTTGTCACGCCTCTAATCGCCAGTACCGATGGGCAGGGGCGGGAGCGGATTATCTTTTCCGTCTCTTATGATCAGAGCGGGGGAACTCACTCCTGCCCTGTCTTTGGTGCTGTCCAGACGATTTTAATTAGAAATTTTCTTTCAAGGTGAGTCAAGGCTCCCCCTTAGTTATTCAAGGTTTTTTTATTTGTCCCAGAAAACGTATTTTGTTTCTTTAAAATTTGAAGTTATAATTTTATTTGTAAATACATTTTGAGTCGAGATTTTGTTTTGTTATTTTTTTTTAAATTTAAAACTGGCGAGAGAGCCGGACCATAAATTTTTGGTACACCCTTTGAGGTCAAGCAAATACCCAAGGGGTTACATACTAATGATAATAAAAATAAATAAATAAATAAATAGAAATGGACCTAGGTGAACAGGAAAGCAGGAATGTTTCTGATTCAGACATGAATGAATATGTAAATGCGGATAAGAATGATCCTTATAGTTCTAATGAATTTGTTAAATTAATAGAAAAAGAAGTAAAAGAGTTTTTGGCAGTATGTCCTAACGTCCAAAATAAAATTCCTAAAAAATACCGGGATAAATTTGCTACTTCTATGGCGTCTAGAATACTAAGTGCTGTAAAGCGGGATAAAGTTGGTGTTGTAAAAGAAAATCTAGGGAATATATTTCCCACAATATAGAGAGGAAAATATTTCACATAAATCAGTTCTTCAGGAATCAGTAACACCGGGAGAATCAGGAGGAAGAGCAACTCTCAAAAAATTATTTCGGGAAAAAGAAGCTCAAATGGAATTAACGAAAACAAGTAGTTGTAGCTCAGAAAATGATGATAAGCAATTTGTACCTAAATTTTCTTGTTCATCTTCAGATAACGGAGATCAGGAAAATAAACAAAAAGAAGCTAAAAGAATCGAAGAAAAATTTATCCGGGCATCCAAATTACATAGTTCATTAATAACTCGCATAAACAAATTACCAAAATTAATTATAAATGATCCCGAGTCTATTTTCAAATTTCTACATGCGTTACATCCGCTTCTAAATCATTACCGAACCTTGACTTCTGAGATTTTATTTGTAATTGCAGAACAAAGTCCAGGATCCGCCGGTCAAATCTTGTATTCAGCCGCTCATCAAAGAAATATGAAATTCAAAACGCTGCGCGATTCTTTTTTTAAGTATCATATGTCGCCCCAACAAGTATTAAAATTAAAAACAAAATATTTGTTGCGCGCTCAGTCCCGCCGAGAAAGCATTCGCCAATTTGTAGATGAACAAATCCAATACGCGAGAATATTTGGAGACGTGTCAGAAAGACAGACAATAAAAATAATCATGGAACGTATAAACCCCAAATATTTGGCGTTGTTGGGCACTAAATTTAATATTGATACCATTCCCGAATTGTATAAAGAAATCTCCCGGATCGAATTAATTCTGACCAACCGTGCAGCAAAATCCAACAAATATTTTCAATCATCTTCTAGCGAGTCTACTTCTGAGTCGGAGAATAATTATTCCCATTGTAAGGGCAGGCATATACAAGGATTGGGTATGCAAGCTATACGCGAACGTAAAATAAAACCAATTAGGGAAATTGAAAATGAAAATGACAGTTCAATAGAAAAAAATATTTCGGTTTTGAATCCTTTTCCAACACTAGAAGAAATTTTGAATTTCCTATGAGAGTAAAAAAGAATTTGTATAGAAATTATAACAATAAAAATGTTTGGGATCCGAAATTTACGTATTTTCGAAATCAAGATTTTTCCCGAGAGAACTTTCATCGAAGTCCCTACGAGAAAAATAACGTTAGATCATTTCAATATTCGCGCCCGAGGTATTACCAAAATGCATGCGTATGCAGTGTAAACCAATATGCGATAATTTTTATCGGGACAAAACCTGTAGTAACAATTTTCAAAACAATAGACCATGGATGAGTCATACCAACGCGTATAAAGTTCGAGATGCTAGACTCAACTATAATCCAAGTCGTCCTCAAAACAATAACGTTTCTCCAAAGAAGGATCATTATGTTAATAGGATAAAACATCACTCTTTTAAATATGAAAATGAAAGTATTCCAAAAAACGAGCGAAGCCCCATCAGAAGCAGCCGGAGAAAATAAAATATCAGGGTCAAAAAAATCAAAAAATCATACGAGCGCCTGTCAATGTAATTTTTCTAAATTCACAATTTGATAATTCCAAAAAAACGAGTTATGTCCCAAATAAAGTCAAAATTCATTCTGAATTGAAAAGAAATAATCAACTTTTCGATAAAAATATTAAAATACTTGTAACAAAGATAAACGAATTAGAACTAAAATATAACTCTAAAGGAAAAGAGCAAGTGGAAGGTATAATTTTGTCGAAACAGTACTCAAAGGCGAACGTTAATATAGGAATAATCACGGTAATTTTGAACAATAAAATATCTGCAAATGTTCTTATTGATTCGGGGGCGACTAAAACTTCAATTTCCCAAACTATGTTTGATACTTTGAAGGGTAAGGGTTTCATAAAAAATAAGAATATTTTTTATCCCTCCATCAAATTAGTGTCGGTAAATGGTGAAAAGGTTCGACCGCAAATAGGAATACACTTAAACATAAAAATTGGGAAATTTTCTTGGGTATTTGATATGTTGGTCATTCCAGGATTACCAATAGATGTGGTGTTGGGATATGATTTTCAAAAGAAAACTGAACTCACGGTATTCCCAAGCCGTCAAGGTTATTTCTTTGTGTTTCAGAAAGATCGAATTTATCCATTAGAATATAAAAACGGGTTCACAAATTGCGTGGGCATTCCAGAGTAAGAACTACTCCATTATTTTTCTCGTTTGTTCCCTGAAGTCCTCACCCAAAGAATTGGGGAAGTGAAAAAGTTTGAGGTGACTTTACAATTAATCGACAAGGAGCCTGTAGTTTGCCGGCCATATTACTTAAACCCTTCACAAAAGAAAATAGCCCAAGAAATTTTATCAGAGTTAGAATCTCAAAAAATTATAGAAGAATCATTTTCATCGTTTTTAAGCCCGTGTTTTCTGGTAACAAAAGGCCAAACACCCAAATATAGATTGGTGATAGATTATCGAGCGCTAAATAAAAATCTTCGATACTTCAATTATCCCATACCACACTGTTACGGTCCAATCCTCACGTAGGTGGGGGGGGGCCTAGGTGGCCAGCAGCTCGGTGGAGAAGGGGTGGGTTAGAGGACGGGAGTGGAGATCGGGAATTATGTTGGGATCCAGTCGTCCCCTTTTGGCTCGAGAGAGTACCAAAAGTGGAAGCGACAAAGTTAACAATAAAGTAACCAGTGGTTGAGGGGGTAGTAATTTGTATGAGGGAGGGAAGGAAAAGACGGCAACAAGGGGGTAGGGAGAAGAGAAGAGAGGGTTATATCGGTAAAGGAGAGAAAGAAAATTAAGAGAGAGGAATTGTGGAAAGGAAAAGTTAAAAAAAATTATCTGACCGCAAGTCGGTTTAGATCCAAGAGCCAAGAATATGAGTCGTGGCCTATATCCACTCGGCCAACCTGGCTACCTGTCGAATGTCTCTCGTTCTCTTAGTAATCTTTCCAATTTTGCGATATCGCTACGAAGGGGGTCTCCATATTAAAAAAAACCATTTAACTTAATCACAAGTCCTTCACAACTTTTATTAATACAAAAAGAAAAAGAACAATTCCATCAAATTATCCATAAAAAAAACAAATGAAATAAAGTTCCCGAAAACAAACTAATAAAAGGTCCTCACCGACAGGAATACAAAAAGAAAATCACACACTGAACAGTCTTAGCACGCCACTTATCTGCCGTCCGTTCCTTCCTTCCTTCCTTCTTTTTTCTCCGATAAAAAAGAGGAAAACTCTGTTTCTTCGCGTCGTCCGTGTCGCCGTGCGTCGACCTGCACTCACTCCCCTCTCTCCTTTTCTCCTCTCGGCTCCGGTCCCCTCCAAACCATCGCGCAGCGCGCTGACAATTTAAATTTTATCCCTTTTTTTTCTATTAAAAAAAAGGGGTAACAATCCCTACTCCTTCTTGGGGAAACGGCAACCAGATGGGGTTGAAAGGGGCTGATCCTCAAGGATCGCGGTCGACGGGGTGTCCTTTAAGGTCTTTCACGTGCCATACCCCGGCAAGGCCTTTACCCTCAAGATCCTCCAGCTCGTAGGTCACTCCAGACACCCGCCGTCGAATTCTTAATTTTTCGAACTTAGGTGCCAGCTTGCCGGAAAAATACTTCGCCGCATCCGAGAGTGGGTGGGTGCGGCACCATACGATTTGGCCAGGGCAGTAGCTCACTTCTCGTCGTCTTAAATTATACGCCCTTCGAGCTTTTTCATATGCAGCGTCTAGTCTATCCTGCACTTCCTGGTAAAGTACGGGCATATTGGACAGCTTCTGACACCGGGCCGTTCTGTCGAGTAACAGGCCTTCCCCGTCGTTAGCGAGCTCGCTTTCATAGTCATCGCCCGATCTCGCCAGCTCTCGGCCGTGATTGAGGTAGGCCGGTGTAAAGCCCGTGGCCTCGTGCACGGCAGTCTTCATTGCGAAGGCCAATTTAGGGAGGTACTTGTCCCAATCCCTCTGGTTCTCTCCCACGTAGGATGACAGCATAGTCTTCACCACTCTATTCACACGTTCGGTGGGGTTAGCCTGGGGGTGGTATAAAGCCATGAACCATATCTTGACCTTGTGCTGATCCATTTTTCTCTTAAACTCCTTCCCTCTGAATTGTACGCCATTGTCACAGATGACTACCTGGGGTACGCCGAACATCCAGAAGACCTGCTCCTCAATCAACCTGGCCACATTCATCGAGGTCGCGTTTCTCATCGGCATCAAGACGGAGTATTTTGTGAAGTAGTCGCTCACCACTAACAGGTACCGGTTCTGCCTCTTGGAGAGTGGTAAGGGTCCCATTATATCCGTGGTTACTACCTGCCAAGGCACACTTGCTACGCGTCTGTTTCCCATCATGCCGGCCGGTGCTCGTTGCGACGGTTTGTGAGCGATGCACGTCTCGCACTGAGCCACATAACGTGCCACTTCAGCAGCCATCCCTGGCCAATAATGCCCTTCCCTTATTCGCTGCAACGTCTTATACGTACCCAAGTGTCCCGATATTTCGCTGTCGTGAAATTCCCTTAAAGTAGCCTCTCTCTGATGTTTGGGAACTACGAACTTCCACGGCCGATCGTCTCCGAGGATCTTCCGAGCATTAACCAGCCTACGGTATAATGCCGTGCCTTCCACCATCCATCCCGGGTATGCGTTCGGACACTCCTTTACGTTCTTTAGCATCTTCTGATACCACGGGTGCAGAACCTCAGCGTCGCAGTTCTCCGTGAGCACTGCCGCCTCCTCGTGCTGTCGAGAAAGCGCATCCACCGCCTGGTGGCATTTATCTGGACGATGTTCAACGGTAAAACGATATTGCTGTAGCTTCACAGCCCACCGGGCAAGCCGTCCTTGTGGATCCTTCAAGCTGTTGAGCCACTTCAGAGCCATATGGTCCGTGATCACCTTAAACTCCATGCCCTCCAGGTAAGGCCGGAACTTCTCGATCCCCCACAGCACGGCGAGACACTCATGCTCGGTTGTAGTGTATTTCCGCTCTGCCCCAGTCAGGGTCCTGCTCGCGTACGCTATCGGCCTATCCCCGTCATCGTGAATCTGTGATAAGATTGCACCTAGACCTGTCGTCGAAGCATCCGTTTGAAGGAGGAACGGTTTGGAGAAGTCGGGGCAGGTCAGGATTGGAGCTGAGACCAACTTCTCTTTTATTAACTCGAAGGCCTTATCCTGAGCGGGACCCCAGTTCCACCTTCTTCCCTTCTTTAACAGTTCGGTAACCGAAGACATAACCGAAGAAAAGTCCGGGATGAATCTACGGTACCAAGACGCGAGTCCGACGAATTTTCTAACCTGTCTCGCGGTTCGCGGGATTGGGTAGGCCATTATCGTCGAAACTTTCTCCGGATCCACCTGTAGTCCGTTCTGGTTCACCACATATCCGAGGTATCTTAGCTCAGAGCGGCAGAAGGCACTCTTTTCCCAATTAACCGTCAAGCAGGCCTCTGCCAACCGTTTAAGCACTTCGTCTAAGATTGCCATATGTTGCTCGAAACTAGCGGTCACAATCACGACGTCATCAAGGTAAACGAAAACGTACGGCTCAAGGTCGGCCCCCAGAACTTGATCGATCAACCTCTGCCATGTAGCCGGCGCGTTGTGGAGGCCAAATGGCATCCTGACGAAATGGAACAGCCCTCTTCCAGGCACGGTAAACACTGTCTTCTCGCAACTGTCGGGTTCCAAAGGCACCTGCCAATATGCCGACTTAACATCTACCGTAGATAAAAACTTCCCATCTCGAAGTCGATCCAAAATATGAGAGATATAGGGCAACGGGTACGCGTCGCGCTTGGTAACAGCATTAGTTAGTCGGTAGTCGACGCAAAACCGGTGGGACAATTTGTCCGTTCCTGCGCGTATTCATCCTCCTCACCTCCAACACACCCTGGTCATCAAGGCCTTCTTTTATGACATCAACACTACTATTCATGAGGTCGCGGCATATTACTACCCCTCTGGAGGTGTTCAACCTTTGGTGAGGGGTAACTTCGACCTCATGTCCTGCAAGCGTCTTTAGTTGTTTTAGAGTTTATTCCTTTTCTCTGCCTACTTACACCAATACATATCTTTCCCTCTCTACTCTTCGTAATTGTACTTGTGACTCCCAAGATTTCTTTTATGTTCTTGTAGAGACGGAAGGGGCACGTGGATTTGAAATCACCCTCTTTCCTTGTCACATTGTAGTAGCGCGTTTGGTATGGGGAGTAATCCCCATGGTTCCGAGACCAAACGACGCACTACCTGCCGATGGTTTGTTCTTTTTTTCTTTCTTTCAGTTTTTAATTTCTTTTTCTTCCTCTTGCTTTCTTTTCTTCTGTGCCGGAGACACAGGGGACACAGGCGCAGGTTTCTCTCCCACCGTTACGCCTTTTGGCGAGTTTGGGGGGTATCTTTNATATATATAATAACCTTGAAATATATGGATAACAAAGGCAGAAAAACAGATTTCTAAAACAATTCACTTACATAATGCTAATATTACAAGGAGAGGCTAGTGACGTAGACTCACCGATATCTTATTTTATTTTTTACACAATTTAATTTTGAAACTGTATTTTTATATATCTAAAATTGGAGATTTCGTGTAAACTTTTGAACTCATTTGACAGCTTGGTTAAAATAGTCAAGCACAGTCGCACAAATCTATTTTGCAACAACAAAGGTTGAAAACCATATTTAAAAAATTAAATTACATAACGTTTTTTCTCGACAAATAGGGTCCATTAGCAACATCGCTCGCTTACGATATTTTTGGACTTCGTATCACCATAAAATATTTTCGTAATCCTCAAATTATAAACCAGTTAGAGTAGTTTTTTATTGGTCAAATTTCAAGAAAAAAAAGAGAAAAAAAATTTGCAAAATGGCAAAAGGAGGGAAAACTCATAAGGTGGGGTTGAGATGGGGAGTTGAAGTCCGAGTGGATCGAGGTCACGATAGCTCAAGTGGTAGAGCAGCGGCGTATCAAGCCGAAGGACGTGGGTTCGAATCCCTCTCGTGCCATTAGCTTTTTTTCATCTCAACTAAAAACCTTAATTAATTGTAAAATAAAAAAAGGTTTCAGTATGAAAAAATTATGGTACTCTGGTACTCATTTTTTGAATACGACCCAACGCTTAGCGGAATTGAAAAATTTTTCCTAGTCCCCCTGAAAGTGTCTTGAGACGCGTCAGCGTTGGAACATTTTTCCTTATGCAATTCCTACTAAAAACGGAAATATTAGACGACTTAATTTTCATTCCTCTATAATAGCTAAGTACAAGCAAGACTTGGTTCCGTCTTCATCAAGAGAGGAATTCTGATCCAGGACGAGACTGAGGCCAAGAGAGACTTTTCAAGATGTTCTTCTAAACGGAATTTGAGAAATTAGGAAAAATTCCTCCACCTCTAGCTTTCTCTTTGCACACTAAAATTAGCGTACGAGGGATGTCAGAACGTGATATTTAAAGATAACATGAAACTTTGAGTTGGAAAATCCACAAATTTTACGAGTGGGTCATTATTAAAAAAATTAATTATATCTTCCTTATTCTGATCCTGAGTTCAATTATTGATAATGTATCACTTTTAGAAAATATCACTATGGCTTCCTTCTATATAGGTCAACTTTCTTTCCACGTTCTTTTACACGCTAATAAATATGCATGTTAGTCGATTTTGTTGGGTACAGAATATGTATAACACCAGTAGTTCCAGGCCGTGAAGTCGTCCAATAAACAAGTCAATGCTGATTATTATTGATAGGTAATCGTTAGCACCCCAGTCACGTTTGTGGTATCAAAATGTCTTGTATTATTGAAAACTCTTTATAGATCCCTTTTTGGCCCGAGAGGGAAAGCCGTTATTCGTGATAAATATTTCCATTTCTTCACGAAGATAATTCTGTAAAACCCTGAGAAATGAATTTTATGCACAGAAATGGCTTATTTTTCCATGTTTCTAATCTTTAAATTTTCGAGATAGTAGATTCAAGACGACTCCGTCAGCCGCACATGCCTTTCTAAAAGTAGCTTTCTATGCTGTTGGATTCAATTTGTAAAATAGTATGGGAAACAAATCGTAATCTAAATTGTTTACAGCATGTGATATCATTTTTTAGACTTCGATATATATTTTCCTCCGTGGTAATAGTTCTGTAGCTTCTCTTATTTCCGTCTTTAACAGAAATTGAGTAGAATGATGGAAAAACAGTTTTTTTCTGTCGCCTTGTCGATTTAATCCGTTTAGGTAAAACAAACTTTCGAACGGTGCAAGTTTAGTTAATCTCTGGTTAGTTTTCAGTTTGGAATGTAACTGAAACTTCATCAAAATGCCGTTGGTCTATTTTGATAATTAATTGAAAGTTGAAGATGCACAGGTTTTGTATGATTTGCCTAACTTCGAGGGCGATTACTCGGTTCCGCAAACAAAAACTGGCCCCATTTTCTACGCATTGTATTGCTCTTTATCAAAAAATAATCTAATAAGGGCGTAATTACGTTACATTATCAGTCCACCATCTTATCGCTATATCAGTGTCCTTTATGTCACAACGAAAATCCATGAAAAACCACCTCCAATTACCAACCATCTTATAATCCCATCAGTTTGAGTTCGGCTCATGTCACTCTACTGTCCAGCATCTGAAAAATTTCTCGTGTTACATAAGGGTTTTTCGTAAGGGCTCCGGTTTACCTTCGAACGTTCATAGAGAAAGATGAATATCCTGATTTAATAATAATAATACTATTAATAATAATAATAATAATAAAAGTTTTTATTAACAAACACATACAGGGTGATTCACAAACTATGTGCGAAACTAAAGGAAATGATTTTTAAGCTTATTTGCAACAAAACATATTCTATACATTTTTTTAAAAATAAAACCGGCATAAATTTTTTGCTCTTTAAGGGATAGCAAATCTGGTAGCACCATTAGAACGAGGGATAAATAAGTTTTTAAAAATGATTCCTTTAAGCATTTCATTGAGTGTTTAATCCAGTTTTAGTCATTTCAACAATAGTTTTAATCAACATTTAAACTGAGCAATTGTCAACTTTGGGCTACACAAGGAAGTAAAACTTCTTAATATAATAAGCTTGAAAACCAAAGAGGAAAGCTTTCCTCCTAGGATAAAAAGATAAAATTATCATTAGTAGAAAAATAGGGTTTGAATAAGAAAATTATGTTCAAATGGCGAATGCTTTTCATTTTCTTTAATCATATTAACAATAAAATAAAAAATAATTACTTCTCACAATAAAATAGCGTCCCATTTTTAAGAAAAATACAAAATGAGTAGTCGACTGGTCCCAACATTAAAAAAGCCACAAAAAAGTAATTCTTCAAAATGTCCCCGATTCTGATTTACACAAAGTCGACACTGCCTCAGAACAGAAGACGTCGCTTTTTCCACTAGGTTTGTTTAATTTTTTAATTGATCGCCGGCGCGTTCAATTCTTGTAATTATTTGCTCTCTTCTAAAAAAATTTTCTTTATAAAATATTTTATGGGAATTTCCACAATTTCATAGCTGCGATGACGCCAGACTTGTGCCCCGTCATACAGTATCGCTCGTGATACGCTGTAAAAATTAAAGTTTGGAAAACCACGGAATTTTATTATTAAATATTATTACAATTAATTAAGGTTTTTAGTTGAGATAAAAAGTCAATGGCACGAGCGGGATTCGAACCCACGATCTTCGGCTTGATACGCCACTGCTCTACCACTTGAGCAATCGTGACCTCGATCCACTCGGACACTAACTTCCCATCTCAACCCCACCTTTTGAATTTTCCCTCCTTTTTGCCACTTTTCAAATGTTGTGTAAACTATTTGATTGTCGGCGACAAATGAAATGGCCACGGAGAGCTTTAGTGAAGTACACTTCATTTTAATTCATTAAATTCACTAATTTCGTGGTCCGTTTTTAGTTGAGATTAGTTGAGAAAAATGGCAAAAAGGAGGGAAAATTCAAAAGGTGTGGTTGAGGTGGGAAGTTGATGTCCGAGTGGATCAAGGTCACGATAGCTCAAGTGGTAGAGCGGCGTCGTATTTAGCCGAAGTTCGTGGGTTCGAATCCCGCTCGTGCTATTGACTTTTTTTATCTCAACTAAAAACCTTAATTAATTGTAATATCTTAGTTGGTCAATCGGACCACGAAATTAGTGAATTTAATGAATTAAATATTATTTTGTTAAAGTTTTCCAGAGCAAATTTTGCAGTTGGGGTTAATGTTATACCCAACTATTTATATTTATTAATTTGGTGTACTAATTATTTTTTGAAAAACCATCTCTCTGTCTAGAAAATGTTACCTTGTTCCTGAAAACTAGAATTTGTGACCCTCAGGCTTACCTCTAAGTTCGAGGTATCGCAATAAGTTTCTAAGTAAATCATCATTTTTTGGAGAGTAATTTTTTCTGACGCCAAAAGAACTAAATCATCCCCGTACGCTAACATGTTAATTCGATTACCTACTATATTAACTCCATCATCCAAGCACCCTTGCAGATAGTTAATAAAAAGCGCAAAAAATAGGGGTCATAACAGGCACCCTTGTTTGACGCTCATAGTAATTCAAAATAGTTCAATTAGTCCATTATGACACCATACGGAGGCGGAGGTTCCAGTATGCAGATTTTTTAAGCAAATGACCATTTTAGTGAAAACCCATGTTTCATGTAATTTGTAGAATAGAGAATGACGGTCGAATGCAGCCCTTATATCTACAAAGAAGGCTCTTTTTGTCACTTATAATTCAATTTTATTTTAATTAATCAATGTACCAGTATTATCACTTTTAGAATAAAATATCCTAAACCCTGCCTCAGAGTCTTCAAGTATACTATGTTTTTCAACCCACATATTAAGCCTATCAACCAACATTCCTGTGAACAACTTTCCTACCGCATTGGAGAAAGAAATCCCTCCGTAGTTACCTCGTGCATCGGGCCTTTCTTGTGTATATAAAAGATGATTGAATTTTTAAAACATAATGGGAATTTTCAGAATTCATAAATTTCAATAAAATAAACAACTAACATATTATATAACATATAAATAGTACCTCGGGGGAGTTTTTAACAAATTCATATGTTACTCTGTCTGGTGCTTTTTCTTCTTTAGCCCTGTTAAGGGCAGCCAATAAATCTAATAACTGAAAGGGCGGATCCATAATATCATCAACTATGTAGCGTTTGGGGAAACTAATTCTACTTGCAGTTAGTGAGGAATTAATAGTTAATTAAAGTAAGTTGTCCACTCCATGGCCATGAATACACTGACTTTATGTACATTTAAATGTAATAGAAACGTGTAAATTTATTAATTCAAACGTATAAATTTAATAAATCAGTCAGTTAGTGGATAAAGATGTGCTAAGGAATATAAAACGGTGTATACAAAAATGACGGTTTTTCAGTTGAAAATTTTCATTTTTTAAAAGCCTTTTATCAGCTAGTTTCACTTGAATCACAGGAATTAGGTTATTTTTTATATAATAACTATGAAATACACTACATACATATTTCTTTAGAAATCGTGAGATGGGGTCTGGTGTGATGTAGGTTTCAGAAAAACATTTTCTTTATCGAGCCAACGTTTCGATCTTAATTGAGATCATCTTCAAGGCCTGGGATTCACAAACATTGGTTACATATAACAATTACATTTTAGATGTGGAAAAGTGAATTTATACAATGCAAAATATATTTTTTTATATATTCAATCAAAGTATTTCTACTCACTCAAAGTGTTTGTCTTCTGTATAATTGTGCCACTCTTGCGTGTCGTGTCGAGCGTGCCAGTGAGATTTTGTGTTTATATACATTGGATTTTGAAGGGGTGGGGAAGGATGTCGGTATAGAAAAGACATTTTGTATAAGGCGTCGGATTCTTTGAGGTGAAAAATTGCTGAAATACATTAAAACTTAAAAACACATTTCTCTTGTCCGATAACTTCAAAATAGCTTTCAAAAATTATAAAACAATTCAAACACTTTTTTCCAAAATTAAAGATCCCAGACCAAGAACAAATAAATCTGACGTAATCTACAAGATCAACTGTTTAAACTGTCCGGCAACTTACATCGGTCTTACATCCCAATATCTGGACAAGAGAGTAAAGCAACATATCTATGATTGCAAAAAACCCAAGCAAAATCCTACAGCACTCGCTACCCACCATTTTGAACACCAACACAATTTCGACTTCAAAAATCCAAAAGTATTACACACAGAACAAAATAAACATAAACGTAATTTCTTAGAAATGGTTTATGTCAACAGAGATAAACACAGCATCAATTACAGAACAGATACATGTAAACTCAGTCGCAGCTACGCCAATATCATTAATCAAATTCAATACAAATAACATACCTATATATATCATCACATTACATTCCACATATCAAATATTTTTCACATAGTCTAATTTCCCAACAATTTAGCTTTCCTTTTCCTATTTATTCCTTTCTATATAACCCTGAAAGGATATCTGGCCGAACCATTACCAACACATTTTCCCTTCGTCAGCTCTTTTCACCTCAAACAAGCCGACGCTTTATACAAAAATGTCTTTTCTATACCGTCATCCTTCCCCACCCCTTCAAAATTCAACGTATATAAACATAAAATAGCAAAATCTCACTGACACTCTCGACACGACACGCAAGAATGGCAAATTACACAGAACACAAACACTTTGAGTGAGTAGAAATACTTTAATTGAATACATAAAAAATATATTTTGCATTTATAAATTCACTTTGCCACATCCAAAATGTAATTGTTATATGTAAACAGTGTTATCTCAGGCCCTGAAGATGATCTCAATAAAGATCGAAACGTTGGAACGATAAAGAAAATGTTTTTCTGAAACCTACGTCACACCAGACCGCATCTCACGATTTCTAAATAAATATCGATTAACGGTCACTAATCACCACACATTACTACATACATAAACGCACAACAAACCAACACTAACACAACAAGCAAAAAAATTTTAAAAAACTTAATTTTTTTTCTTCACTCTTACGGCTCATGGATTTAATCATATTATATAATACATGTAATATCATAGGCGTTGTATAAAATCAAGAGAGGTTATGAATTTTTAAGTAAAAAAAACCTTTAAAAATATCGATTTTTTTATTTCATAAAATTAGTACTTAATGGAGTTAAATGGTGGGTAAACCGGATTGGAATATGTTTGTTTTTCCTTAGAAAAAGGTTTTCTTCAATTAATGTACTGTTGCCGCTTCTGTTGACTAAAGTAGTGTTTTTTTCATCTCATCAGTGTTGTTGTACCACTGTATTAACAAATTTACAAGTGTTACAGGTGAAAATATAAAAAATATAAATAAACGTAAACGATTGGATTTTGGTTTTACATTTTTAATTGAAAATTTAAGTCAGGCAAGTACCTATGGAATCTTTAAAAGATTATCAATAAATTTACTAACATTTTAATTGACAGAAGTGTATAATGTGAAATGACCCGAATAACAACATAACGAGTACATAATTAAACATGTTCGCTTCTCACAGTTAGTACAATATCGTGGAGCGATGTAATTATAGAAATACAGCGGATTTTCAGAAGGTTGCAGTGCCTGAGGGCTTGTTTATTGTGCAAAGTTCATTTAGAATTTAATTAATTTTGTTTTGTTCACATCATGAGGACGTGAACGTCGTGTCACACACGTCCTTTAGCGAATGGAGAAGTTTCAGTCGTGATCCCTTTATTGGCAGATTGTGAGAGACGAAGGAGTAGCTGGAATTGGACAAAAATCGACTTCCGTTAACTTACTATGTCAACTGTAGGCCGATCAATCAGATTGGCATATAGACAGTTGAAGCTCTACTCGTCTTATCGTTTCGTAAAAATGTTCTAGTTGTCAGGACTTTTTCAAAAACGATCATGAACAATATCCCGTCTAAGATTCTAAGAGTAAAGAAAATCTTTTTCTAAGGTCATTTGAAATACAAAAGACTGAATGTCACTAGGCAAAATTTTTCGGTTTCTTAAAAACAGTTCTGGTAAGTTTTAAGGTACTTTAAATACGAATCTTTATTATCTTTACAGAAAATTGTAGCAAGCAATTCATCTAAAAAAAATAAAATAAAATAAAAACACTAAGAAACGCAGAAATAGGTTTTGCACAAAAAAGCTCTCAAATTTAGATTGTTGCCAAGAATTAATGATGCACTATTTTTAACAGTAGTACCTACAAATTATGACAAAGTTGTTCCAAAAATGGCAATTTTTAGGTCTTTTTTGAACAACTGTCTGATTCAAAAATTATATTCTAAACTAAAATATCGTCGACCACCAATTTTATACTGCAGGAGAAATCGGTACTTTTATGACCTAAACTGAGGTTAAACAGGAAAATTTAGAGCTTGATCTCAACAACGCTTATGCTGAAAAGTTAAATTTTTTCACTTTGGAATCATTTTTCTCCAAAACTTTTCATCATTTGCAAGTACCCCTTTTATATTTTGTAGAGAAATAACAGATAATTGTAACAAGCAATTTATCTATTAAAAAAATTGGTTTCTTAAAAACAGTTCTGATAAGTTTTAAGGCACTTTAAATACGAACAACAATCATTTTAGGCTTGATTATCATTTGAGGCTATGTTTCTCTCCGGTCTTGTTCCATATCAAAATTCGTAGCAACTCTGGATTTGATCCAACGTTCATCGTATTACAACAGATAGAAAGCTGTATTTTTCTTCTTTTAGACTGTCTCAGCAATGTTTAAAGTTTATGCCATTATAACTCTTAAAATAAGGGCGAAATCTCCAAAAACCTTCAATGAGCCCTAGGAGCTTAGAAAACTTCTAAAATATTTTTTTTTGGATTTGTTGTGCATGTATCCGATGTAATTATTTATCAGTCAATTTGTACGTTTTTCCCTAATATGAGAAAACAATAAGCAGGATTGTATTTATTGAGACTATGAAAAGTTATATTGTTATAAAAGTTATATAATACTAACCAAAATTTACCACCAAGTTTACCAAAAGTTACCACTAAACTTTCCGTGCATAAGGAAAAAATAAAAAAGCAATTCGGATTTTTTGTAAGCACCCCTTAAAGCTGATGAATATATATTTTGAATTTTTGTAGCATTCATATTTATTTTTCTCCCTTATAACCTCAGATAGATCAAAGGTTCTGGGTAAACCTCAAAGAAATAAAGGAACTTTATAACAGTTATAAATACCAAACAATGGGTAAAATCCGGGGATGTACTATCCTTTTTATCACTTTTTATCTTAGTTTAATAACAAATGTATGTAGTATGTAATAATCTATGAAATATATGCACAGCAAAGGCAGATACTCATATTAACAAAAACAAATTTAATTGGCATAAAAGTTTTGCCCCTTAAGATTACTACCAGTTTCTATCCATGGGACATTTTGTAAAAAAAAGTGGATCAAGCAACTAGGTGATAGATTGCTTTTAATAATTAATTACAATTAATTAAGGTTTTTAGTTGAGATAAAAAAGTCAATGGCACGAGCGGGATCCCACACGACATTTGAAAAATGGCAAAAAGGAGGGAAAATTCAAAAAAGGTGTCCGAGTGGATCGAGGTCACGATAGCTCAAGTGGTAGAGCAGCGGCGTATCTAGCCGAAGATCGTGGGTTCGAATCCCGATCGTGCCATTGACTTTTTTATTTATACTAAAAACCATAATTAATTGTAATATATTAATTGGTCAAGCGGACCACGAAATTAGTGAATTTAATAATTAATAATTTTCTGCTGAAAAAATTTTGTTTTTACTTTCTATTATATGTTTAAATTAAATTATATTTTCTAGCACTTCGCGATTAACCAAATGATATAATTATTAAATGTACACGCTTTCATTACATTTAAATGAACATGAAGCCAGATTATTCGCTGTCCTAATATACGTAAGAAGGGAAACCGGAAAAACACGGGTATGGAACACTATTTCGTAACTAGACACTCCGAAGCGTACAGCCGACATCTGGCATTCGGTGAAAACTTAAAAGCTGCTATTGATTTGATGACTTAGCACGTTGTATAATTATTTTCGAAACACAAGTGAAATCCTGTTATGTAAAAACAAAAACATCATTTGAAAAATGGATTTAAAAATACACTAACGATGGCCTACCGCAGAAATTATTATTTATCTCTTATAATTATTTGAAAACTGTTTTTTTTATTTAAACAATAAGATTGAGTTATTTACTTAAAATATCAGTTTTGATAAGTGCATTACTAGCGTAGTGAACCTACCATGATTGCGTTCGTTTAAATGAGTACCAATCGTTCTTCAAAACATACATTTGTAAATATATATTTATTTTTGACTTAATCTGCAACCCATTTTGTACAAAATGAAACCAGTTTCACGAGAATACGAGCTATGTATAGTAAAAAAAATCATTTTCGCGGGTTGCAATTTATTGTTAGTGTATAGGTGAATTTGCAACTCGCCTACCCTTATGCTGTTTAAAGTCTATCGTCTTTAAGGGATATTCTGCGTCGAAAACTATCTTCCAACCTAAAGCATCAACTTCCTAGAGAGTTTTATGTGCAATGTTTTTGCAAATTTGGAGTCAAAGAGAAAAATTCGAGCATGCTCAGAAAACCACTTTTTCTCAAATGTTGTATTTTATCACATTGAACTCATTGAACTCATTATCATATTGAAAACATTCCTTATTTATCTTGTAGACCAACAACGGACAAACAATTGTAGCAATAAATTTATGTTAAAAACACTGGGGAGCGCAAAAATAATTTATTTTGTAGATAAAAAGGTGTACATTTTTGGTCTTAAATTTAGGTTTTGTAGCAATTCACTATTTTTAAAAACTAATAGCTATAGATTTTGAGAAAGTTGTTCCGAAAATGGCAACTTTTTGACCTTTCTTCGAACGACTAATTAACCTTATAAAAATACCGTATAATAACCTTATAATAAAGATAATTGTAACAAGCAATTTATTTAAAAAAAAAAAAAAATACACTAAGGAGCGCAGAAATAGGTTTTGTATGAAAAAGTTAGATTGTTACCAAGAATTAATGATTCACTATTTTTAACAGTTAGTAGCTATAGATTTTGAGAGAGTTGTTCCGAAAATGGCAATTTTTAGGCCTTTTTCGAACAACTAAATAACCCTGTAAAATTGCTGGTCTTGCATTTTTTAAAAAGTGTTCTGATTCAAAAATTACATTTTAAACTAAAATATCATCGCCCACAGATTTTATACTGCAAGAGAAATCGGTACTTTTATGACCTAAATTGAGAGGAAACAGGAACAGTTAGAGGTTGATCACAAAACCGCTTATGCTGAAAAGTTAATTTTTTTTGCTTTTGACACATTTTTCTCCAAAACTCTTCATCATTTGCAACTACCCCTTTTATATTTTGTAGACAAAAAACACTAAGAAACGCAGAAATAGGTTTTACACAAAAAATCTCTCAAATTTAGATTGTTGCCAAAAATTAATAATTCACTTTTTTTAACAACTAGTATCTACTGATTCGCATTACAATTACTAAAAATCATAAAATGTAAAATGATTGGTTCTAAATAAACTGAATAGATTTTGAGAAAATAAGGACAAAAATGGCGACTTAACTTCGAACCACTAAATAACCTCGTAAATTTGTTTATCTCTCGTGGTTTGGGTCTGTTCTAGGGCAAAAAATACGCTCCAAACTAAAGAATTGACTCGCTATTGCCCGATTGTAATGTTTTTGTGGCATAAATTGGGCGGAAAAGGAAACAATTCTTGCTCAATCACAAAATTTCCCGAAAAGTTGTACTTTTTTACCTTTCGGTGCCGTTTTCTTCCCAAACCTATATCATATTGAGAAGATTCTTTGTTCATTTTGTAGTGCAATAAGAGATAAACAATTGTAATGAGCGTTTCTTTTGAAAATTACACGAGAGCCGAGAAATAAAGATTTTTGGATGAAACATGATATAAAATACAATTTCCACGTTAGGCGGTTCTCAAAGGTTGTTTTTGATTCATTACATTTAAAAGCTTCGTACTATAGCAAGGAAAACACAAATATTTTATTAGACCAAAAAGATTTTTTGAAAATGGTACCGAAAAATGACAACTATTTTAACTTTCTTTGAGCAAATAAATGACTTTGAAAAATTGCTAAAATACGATAAAACTTTATTCAGTTCCTGAAGCTTTCTTTGCTCACTAAGATACACTTTTTAACCTCTTCTTTGAACATAAAGACCTTGAACATTTGTATTGGAAATAGGTAAGATTTTCGAGTTTGATGATGAAAAAGAAGCAAAAATTCTCCTGAAACAGAAATTTCTACCACAATTAAATTATTTTAAGTTAAAGTGTTGTTAAGAAAATAAAAAAGGCAAAAACGCTCTGTTCGTCCGAAAAACGGTACCCCCTTAACTTGAGCGGTATGTTTATCCCTTCACTTGAGCGGTATGTTTATCCCTTCTGGTACATATTTTTTCATGTTTATGCCTTCTGGTACATATTTTTTCTTAGAAACATTTTAGTCCATTGTAAGCTAGGCCTGCTAAAGAGCTTTGTTCTGGGGTTGTGACGGAAGCTTGAAGTCAATCAAAAACGTTCTTTCAACAAGTGGACCTTTCGGATAATAGGGGTGAGAAGAGAAGAGTTAGACGGCGGATTTCCTGGCCAGGAGGGTCGCCTTTCGTGGACTTGAGCCAACGATGTAACTAGCCTAATGCAAAGATCCTCAGCCAAGATATTTCAACGATTTAGTGATTTATTGATGCAAGGGGTGCCAGTGTTTTCTTTCCATTATTATTTAAATTGGGCTCGTGAAGAGGAAACATTTCGCCAGTGGGTTGACAAAAGGACGGGTAGGCGGTGGAGAAACCACGAAGAAAACGGTCTGTCCCCACATAATTTCCAGAAAGTTAATTTGCCGCTGAACTCTTAAATGCCAGTTATAATTGGGTAGTAAAACAACATCGGTATCAAAAAACATAAACTAAATTCTGTGCTAATTAGGGTGTAATTTATTTTTTTATTGTAATTATGTTTTGCGCTTTATACGACACGATCAACCATTGTTACTATTTTGTTAAATCAAAAGATTTCTTTAAATTATTACAGCGTTGAAAATAATTTGCAATTAAATCAGAGAAATACATTTAACGAATGCAATTACTCAACTCACTTGGAATTCCTTGCAGAATCCAATTTTCCATCTTTCCCCGAACAATATTCGCTTCATTATATTGTAATAAAATAAAGATCTAATGGTTGTACTTTTGCTTTATACGCCCCATTTCAATTTTCCACATTGTTTTAATACTTCCTACTTAGTATTATTGTGATCTTAGCATCTAAATTAATTCTATAGCTATATTACGGCAGAAATATAGGCTACAGACAATTAGGGATAAGTGATTTGTTCTATTAAAAGCTTATTATTTTGATTAATCTCTTTTTGTGAGATTTATTTCGTGGTTTGCTTTTCCCATCATGTGGCAGCGTGTGATTTCATGTTTTAAATCTGTTTAATAAAATAGCGGTATTCACGATGTTTGTTAGATGTTAATTCGTGTTAACTCGAATGGAGAAATGTCCAGTAAGATCGAGAACGCCCCCTTTTTTTGTTAGCATGTTAAACGTTAATTTTTCCGCAATGCTGCGCATGGCGATTGGTAGAGCCAAAAATAAAGCTATAACAGTCCTTGATGGCTTGTTGTTTGTTATGGTTTTGTTTTGTATTAAATTGTAAGATGCCAGAAGTTAATAAAAAAGGAAAATTAATCAACTCTTTCATTCAAAATGCTATCTATGCAATCGAAAAGTACTAACAAATGACACGCTTCAATTCGAGTCGACATACCTAGCCTGTATCCTAACAGCCTACAACTTTACAGGATAGGGGATGTATCTACTATGAATGAGAGTGAAGGACAGGTCAGAAATTAACAAAAATGTATTGGTCTGATTTAATTAATGCGTATTTATGAATAAAAATACGTGTAAACCAAAAACAGCTGTTAAAATCATGGCTGCCATGTCGGTTACTTACGCCCTAACGGATAGCAATGTGACTACATTTTCGACCTATCATCTAACATTGGCACTGGCCTGTTAGATCGAGCAATGTTAACTACCCGATTCTTTCAAGTCTAAGTCATCATTTTTCTCGATCTAACAGGACCTAACATAGTTAACCGGCATAACACAAAGAGCGTGAATACCCCTGTTCATTGGCCCTGGCCTGTTAGATCGAGCAATGTTGACTAGCCGATTCTGTCTACGTCGTCATTTTTCTTGATCTAACACGACCTAACAGGCTTATCACAATGATCGTGTATACCCCTATTTTGTTTCTTTGCTATATGTATTGAACTGGTAATTGTGAATTCGTCCAAATGTGATTTTTTGTGTTCTCCCCACACCATTCTCTGGAATCATCTGTGATCTTTAAAATGTAGAACCCACAGCAAAGGGTATGTTATTATCTAGAAACTGTATCAGTTTTCATATCAAAAGTATAATTTTAAAAGCCAGGCAGGTAAGATTTCATCGTTGTTAAATTAGTGTATTACTTTCTGTTTTAAATATTATTTCCTATTCTAAGATTAACTTTGTATTACTTGGTGGAAAAAATACGATTTTTAGTTCCGTTTATTTTTTTGACTTACGTTTTTTTATGTTAATTAAAATCACATTTAATATTACCCCGACAGACGGTTTTTCGTCATGCTTCCAATTTATTGTAAACTGTTACTCTTTCCTTCTTCTTCACTTAAGATTTCAGTTTTGAATTTAGATTATATTACGGATAGATTTGTCTCAATTAAAATAAAATTGAGACATAATGAACGGCGTTTATAATATATCCGTAATATAAGAAATAAAACCACAATCAAAAATAATTAATACAAACAAACAATTATAATTACTGAAAACCACCCCACTAACACTAACTAATTTTGGTAAAATTTTGATACCGGAAAAATACAATAGTTATAAGTCAATAACTCTTACAAACTTACTCTATGGAACACCGGCTAACACAGAACAAATCTACCGAATGCCCAGCTGGTGCAATGCATCTTAAAGGCCAGAGCCAACATAATTATTCTTAATTAAAATTAACAAACCATAACAATGAACAATCATATAGTGAAGTATCATGGAAATCTACTTGGAATGTGTTTTCTAGCTCAAGGTTTTTGGAAATTTTCCATGTCGGATAATTAAATTTTAGTTCAAAACTAACTTCTTTTTTATTAACCATTCATTCACTCACCAGTTGAAACTTCAATGTCTATAAATGAAATTGAAGGACCTTTCTTTATGGTCAGAACGATGTGAATCTTTTCAGTATGGTGAATCCTTTCAGAAAAGGATGGTGAGAATACTAGGAAGTGCGGATTTCA
The DNA here is from genome assembly GCF_000648675.2 of Cimex lectularius. NCBI lineage: Eukaryota > Metazoa > Arthropoda > Insecta > Hemiptera > Cimicidae > Cimex > Cimex lectularius. Next base: position 69,414 of record NW_019394195.1, read on the forward strand.
TGTTTTATGAGCCCAGCAGCTTTGTGGTTCATTTATTTACCTAGTTACTCAGAAGTTAGGTTTGATTAACTCTGTTCTTCTTTTAAGACAGAGATCATTGACTGTTTTGTTGCAATTATTTTCCCTGGAGGGAATACAGCTTGGAAGCTACTACCTATGGACGGTCATGATAAGGCTAAAGTAAGCAATAATCCATAAGCAGAGGAGCATAGTAGATTCATTTTGATGATGCTGTTCGACAAGCTTTGTAACAATCTCATACAAATTTACCTACCAAACTACCCTATCGTGGTGATGATGATGCTGCTCTTTCCAGCATAGAATAGGATATGATGGAGAGGATTATGACTTTCTTCCTTTAAGAACACCTCTGAAAGTTTCAGCCATTCTTTCCCCAGTTTTTATTTTCGTTTTTTGAGTTTTCTAGTGCCATTGGTCATGTCTTCATGAGCGGTTGCTTAAAATTCGAAGATAATATGAGAGGTAGTTTCTTGTTTCTCGTTGCATAACCTATAAATGGGTACATTCTTAAGTATTTCCATTTTGTTTAGTTGTTTTCTCAGATGGCAATGCCTAGCATTTAATTCCTTAGTCCAATTCATTTATCTCTATTTTTCATTTAAGATGGAAAAGACCACTGACCCTGCAATTCTTTTCCCATGGTTCCTAGTTTAGGTTATGGAAGTGGTTTTTTAATTTTCCATGTCGTACAGCCAAAGGTAAACATTTGATTAATTTCATCTTTACTCACAAGTAGACACATCAATGGCTATAAAAGAAATTTAAAGCCTTCTCGTGGCATATAAACTGATGAGAGATCATAAGATAGGGAAAGATAGATAGGACACTAGCAAGTAGAACCAGTAAGCACCATGTGGCTTTTTGGACTTTTGCTTCCTTAGTTCAATTCAATTGAGTTTATTAATCTTTTACGAAGGAAAAAGCCATTATTGTTAATGCTGCAGGTCTTTTCCTGTGATCCGGATTGTGATAGACGCAGTGCGACAAACTTTGTAGCCATATCATACAGTCCTACCAGTCTATTTACCTATTTGCCATTTTTCAAATGTCGTGTAATCGGTTTGGATTCTCGACGACAATTGAAATGGCCACGGAAAGCTTTAGTGAAGTGTACTTCATATTAATTCTTTAAATTCACTAATTTCTTGGTCCGCTTGACCAATTAAATCATTACAATTAATTAAGGTTTTTAGATGAGATGAAAAAATGGGAAAAAGGAGGGAAAACTCATGAGGTGGAGTTGAGAAAGGAAGTTGATGTCCGAGTGGATCGAGGTCACGATAGCTCAAGTGGTAGAGCAGCGGCGTATCTAGCCGAAGATCGTGGGTTCGAATCCCGCTCGTGCCATTAACTTTTTTTCATCTCAACTAAAAACCTTAATTAATTGTAATTATTTAATTGGTCAAGAGGTACTGGTATACTTCCCTAATGAGTTTGATTGCTCATATTTTGGCCTTGTACAGAAAACGCCTGATCCGGTTCCTTCGTTTGTTTTGGAGCCATCCGTATACCATGTCATTGTATCTGGTGCTTTCCTGTGTTCTTCCTCTCCTTTATAGTCTGTTGAGACTTTATAGGAAGTTGTGAAGATTGTTTCCGGAATCATGTAGTCAGTCCCCATTTCTAATAATGGGTGTCTGATTTTATTGATTATGGTTGTATGCCCGAATTGTTTGGTTCATTTCCAATTTAATTGTTTTTGGAGCCTAAATGAGCTTTTCCTACCTCTTCTTGTATGAATATTTCAAGTGGAGTTAGGTTTAGCAAGGTTTCTAATGCGTTTGTAGGGGTTGTTCTCATCGCCACTGTGATACATAGGCTTACTAGTTTTTGTATGCTGCCTAATGTTCGGGTAGCGACTTTTTGTTGAGCTTTGTTCCACCAGATTAGTGATCCGTAGGTTATTCTGGGTCTTATTACTGCCGTATATAGCCAATAGGCCATTTTCGGTTTTAGTCCCCAGGATTTGCCTAAGGTCCTTCTTGTGGTCATTAGCGATATTTTACTTTTTGCTACTGTATGTTATTATTATTCCTAGATATTTGACCTCATTTTTTAAAAGCAGCATTTCATTATAGAAGCGCAATCCTTGTATTTCTATATTTCTTTTCTTGGTGAAAGCAATTAAGGTGGTTTTTGAGGGGTTTATTTTAAGTCCCCGTTTTAAGCACCATTGTTTCACCAGGTTTAGTGCTCTTTGGGTGAGCTCTTTTAATGTTGAGTTGAATTTTCCCCTGACTAGTATGACAATGTCATCTGCATAGCCTTGGGTGTAAATTCCACTTTCATTTAGTTCGCATATGAGGCTGTCCACTACCACATTCCACAGCAGAGGCGAGAGTATTCCTCCCTGTGGACACCCCCTCGCCGCCACTGCTTCTACTTTTTCGTGGAACATGGAGACCTGCACTTTCCTGCTTTTTAGCATTGATTCTATCCATCTAAAGCAGGTTTCGTCTGTTCCTCGCTGTTTGAGTGATGTAACCATTGCTTCGAAAGGATGTCAAATGCTCCTTCAATGTCCAAGAAGGTTCCTAATGCTGTTTCTTGGTTGTTCAGTGAATCCTCTATCTGTATTGTTAGTTGATGTAGTGCTGATACACACGATTTTCCTTTCTGATAGGCATGTTGATGGTTATGAAGGGGTTTTTCTTGTAAAGACTGCCCCTTACATGTTTTTCAACCAGCCTTTCAAGTTTCTTGAGTAGAAAGGATGTTACACTAATCGGTCTATACGATTTTGCATCTGTGTAGTTGTTCCGAGCAGCTTTAGGAATGAAAACTACTTTTACAGTTCTCCATATGCTTGGGATGTATCCCATTGCTAGGCAGCTACTGTATATTTTTACAAGTAGGGGGATTAGTATAGTTTTTCCCTTTTGTAGTAGTACTGGATATATTCCGTCTGTTCCTGGAGATTTGAATGGGCTAAAGTTTTCTATAGCCCATTCAATCTTGTCATAGGTGATTACTGTTTTGGCTATTTGCCAATCTTCCCTTCTGGCTTTGTAGCCTTTGGCGGGTTCATGGCTCTCCTTTATTTCTAGGTTGGTAATAATTTTGGATTCCGGAAAGTGCGTTCTTATTAGGGTTTCTAATGTTTCCTGTCCGGTTTCTGTGTGTTTTCCATCTGGTTTTTTATTGTTCCGATGGGGTTTATAGGGTCTTTGGCGAGGATTTTGTGGAGTCTGCTTGCCTCTGTGATGTTTTCGATTTCTTTGCAATATTTCCTCCACGATTCCTGTTTCGCCTTTTTTATTTCCCTATTGTATTCTGTTAGGGTTTTACTGTATTCTTCAGTATTCCCCGTTTTTTTCGCTCTATTCCAAAGTTTGCGAGTTTTCTTTCTTAGTGCCGCCAGGTTATCATTCCACCAGCAAACTTTTTTCCCGTTGTTGTAGGTGGTTTGTGGACAGGCTTCATGATATGAGTTTATTAGGGCTTCTTGTATTTGTGTAGAAGTTAGCTCAATATCTAGGGTGCTTTTAATATTAGCTATTGAAGTTAATGCGCTTCTCTCCAACAACCCGCTGTACTTCCCCCAGTCAGTGTTTCGGGGGTTCCGACCCACTTTACATGTCTTATCAACTTGTGTGATTTCCATGTATATGTGTCGGTGGTCTGAGTTAGATATCTCCTCAGAGACCGCCCAATTCACTATCCGGTTCGAAACACAGCGGGTGAAAAGAGTAATGTCAATAACTTCCGGCCGTCTGTTAGTTACAAAAGTTGGTTCAGAGCCTTTGTTAATAATACTTAAATCATTAGTTATTAAGAATTCTAAAAGCTTCTCACCTCTTTTGTTAGTGTTTGTGCTGTTCCATACCTCGTTGTGTGAGTTTGCATCAGCTCCAATGATCAACTGTAGGTTTTTGTGCCTGCAGTACTGTACCAGATCCTCAGTTTCTATTGGTGGTGGAGGTCCCGGTGAGTCATAAGGCATGTAAGTTGAGGCCATCATCACGTCCATCTTAACTTCTTCCTTCATGTAGTTTAGCCTAATTGCTGTTTGGTCCCTAGAACAGAGCTCATAAGTGATTAGGCATTGTAGTTCATTTTTAATTAAAATGCATGTTCTTACGTTTTGTTGCGTGTGGTCATATATGACTCTTTTCCCTCTATCTCCCAGCCCGGCTACTCTGCCTTTTACTAGCCAGGGTTCTTGGATAAGGGCTACGTCGATGTTTTTCTCCTTAACCACACGACAAAGCGTAAGTGTTGCTGCCTTACTGTGCTGGAGGTTTGCTTGAAGCACCCACAGCATCAGTGTTGGTTGCTTTTCTGATGACCCTTAGGTTTATCATCGCAAAGCCAAGGTATAGTTTTAAGTTGGCTTTGTTCAGATTCCCAAAGGATACATCGTCAATGTCAACCACCAGGATTAGACTTTTTCCTTTGTCTTCTATCCTCTGGCTGATGATTCTCCATTTCCCGGTATTAATACCTGGGTTTTGGGACTCCATCATCCCGAGAATGGTGGTAGCGTCCGTAGTGCCCAGAAGGTCAGGGTCCGGAACCCACAGGCCACCCTAGTGGTTTTAATGATTTCTCTATAGAGGCCTACCCTAAGGCCCCTTCCCATGGGTGGATGGTAGGCACCGTGGCCATGAGCCATTCCTTGGCACTTTGATTTTCACAAGTTATCAGGTGTTGGGTTTAGGATTAGGAGGTGTCAGGTCCAGCTCCTGTCCCTCCATATCCCTCTTTCCGTTTGTTAGTTAACAGGGTACACCCGCATAAGCTTCGTGAAGGTGGAAAGTCGGAGTTGGGCATTAGAGGCTATTGGAGGCGCATAGTACCCGTTCGTACCCCTTCATTTGTCTAAAACGGATAAAACCGTATGAATAAATTAGAAGAGGGCTTTTAAAAAGTTTTTCACGCAATCAGCTTTATGTCCACGAAACGTTTTCACAGCGCCATTTACAAGATGAGAAGTTGAAGGATCCCCAAGCCGTGGGCGTATAAGTAGAAATGATAATTTGTAATTCAGTGACATGACACGTTATCCTACATCGCGGTAAGTGGCGGCGAATTTCAAGCATGGGCTATGAATAAAAATCACTGTGGCAAAGGGCGTTAATGTTTGATGATCCTCTAGCGAGATGAGACTGGAATTTATGGTGTTTCGAAAACCGGGCCCGGATGCAGAGAAGCGTCAATTATTGATTTATACAACGAACCGTTTTCACGATATGAGATATGGTTTTATAAAAATACTGAACAGAAAATGTTTAAATTGAACTTCTCTTGTTTATTAAAATAATTGAAATAAGTATTTCATTTGTCGGTGAAAATTGGGCAGAATCTGTTAGTTCAGGAGACGGTCAAGCTATAAATAAAAAGCATTATTAAAAACATGGATTACAACGTATAAGATAATATCCTATATTACTTTCTTCACGAAGTACCGTTATTTAGAAACTAGTGATATTTATCAGCAACTGTAAACGCAGTCTCAGTCATGAATGGACGTTTTCCGTCATTCGACGCTAGAAATTAGCGAAGATGGCATTAGGCTCGAAAATGGCTCGTCAAATATATTGACCAGGAGTGGGCCTTCGAATTAATTTATAGCCATTGGTTTGCCAACTGTTGAGGGAAGATAAAAAGGATCAAACGTTTCACCTTTGTCCATGTGACATGGAAATTTTCCATCAATGAGTATTGAGAAAACCCTGACGAAAGAATCCCATCATTTATAACATTTATACTGCTGACCTACCTATACACCCTAATACCGTCAAAACCACCTACACGGACGATACCCCAATTTTGTCCACTAACTTGCGTCCTATCCAATCCATCTTCAAAATCCAAGAACACGTTGAGCTTATCGAAGACAGGTGCAAAATGTGGAGGACAAGACTGAATGAAGAAAAATGTACTCAGTGTATGTTCACATTGAAAAAGCACTCCATCGTACATAACAACAAAGAGTTACCGACTTCCGTTCAAGTCAAATACTTAGGACTATTCCTAGATAACAAACTGACATAGTATCTTCACACATGACTTAAGAGACCTCAACTCAGATGACATGGATAACTACGAAGACTTCTAGGACCAAAATCTGGCTGTACTGTCAAATCTAAACTAGCGTTATACAAGACTTTACTGTGACCAGTTTGGACATACGGACGGGGCTTCTGCCAAGCCATCCAACCCACATCCAGCGAAACCAATACTTCGAACCAAAAGTCCTCAGACAAATTACCAAAGTTCCTTATTACGACACTAACCTCACTACCCACAACATCCCTTCTGTCTCCGAACTGAACCGTTCGCGATTCTAAAAGTATCATAACAACCTCTCAATCCATCCTAACCCTATGCTCGAGCCCTGAGACTCAGCCCCATCCCGAGATCCTGCAACGTCGCTTAATCGCCGAAGGCCTCGGGACTTCCTCGCGCCTCCCACTAAGTTCCAGCATTGGCTGGCTTCTGATGGCATGTGTCCACCGGGGGAAGCGCTGGCATTAGTATTAATGTGATGACCGCCACATTTGTAATATGTACGAATATGTATAGAACACAATTAAAATAATAATTATAAAAAAAGGTGTTTTATCGTAATTTAAAATAAAATGATTTACCGTTGTGTCTTCTACAAAAACTATAAATATTTAACAAGTTATTACATTATTATTTATATTTGGTAGAGCATATGTCGTTGTGATAATTATACAACTTCGATGTTACCGGTTATCTATAAAACAATAAAGATAGCGTAAATTGCAAACATTATTTATCCTTTACAAGAAGCTAAATGCGGACGGGGTTTTGTTTCCATTTTTATCTTTCAACGCTAATTCTTAATTTATGGTCAGCTAAAAACAATTGTATCAGCGATCTCTCTCGAGAGGAACAACATGATTACTTTAATCTGATAGAAATACAAAGGAGTTATTCAAAGCCAACCTCAGAACTTGGTTAATTTCAAATACTGTTTTTCAGGAGTTCTGTTTCATCATTTTTTTTCAATCATGAATCCATTTAAAAAGTTAAATCGGTTTGTTTACATTACTAAATAATTTGGCTGTTTTCTTATTTTGTATGTCTGTATTAACTGTCATAAATTTAAGCCATCCTTAATTGTGTCGTTTCTTTTATAATTTTTTAATTGTTTCAGGTAAGAAGTCTACTTGATCGTTTTCCTGGTAAACGTACATGAATTAATTTTTAAATTGATGTATTGGATCTTCTTGAGGTCAAAAGAAATTGACTTCAAGAAGATCCAATACATCAATTTAAAACTACGGAGGTCGATCACTATCAACTAGAATAATTTTTAGATTATTTTTTTGACATAGTTACTTCAGCACTTTTGTTGTCTTTATATTAGTTTATGTGTTTTTATTTTTGTACAGGTAGAATAACCTCTGCATATGATCATATCATATTATGCGTTATTTCATATTGTTTTTTTACGTTTTGATATTTAGTTTGACCAATTCCTTCTTCCATTAAATCCTTCAGTCTATCTGCGGTCATATGCATTACGCGTCTCCTCCAGATAAAAAATCCCCAGACCCTTATCCATATCATCATAAACATCCTCTGAAAACTTCTTTAAAATAAGCTATAAATTTCTTTATTACGATTTACTACTCGTTCCTTTCTACTCGAACCAATGGAAATTACCAATTATAACACCCATTCCCAAACCGCAAAAACCTCAGCAACTACTTAACGTTACACGGCATCCTCGATTGGCTCCCATTACTTGGCAAAAACCTTGAAAAACTCTTCATATAATGATCAGTAATACGCAAACAATCTTAGCATGTCATTAATTTTTTTGGTGGTGGTAAAGTTTTTAACTCCTATTATAAGGACCGATGAGTAGATGCCAGGCCATGGGAAACAGTAAAATGTTAAGTGTTAGACAGATATTAGATAACAGATCAGAAAAATGGACATTCCAGCCAGAGATGTTGTCTATGGAAAAAGAAAAATCAGTATCATACATCAAGAATCGCAACCTCCAATGAAACGTCCATGTAATCCTTCCTTGGACAAATAAATTGAAAAATTGCTGAAATACATTAAAACTTGTTGAGAGAGTTTATTAACGAAAGAAACAAAAACTACAGACTTTCCTGAAAAAGAAATGAAGAAATGTGAATCAAAATTAAGATTCATTGATTAAAAAAGAGTTTAAAAAAAGATATTGGAAAAATGTTCGAAAATGTTTGCAACCGTCTTACGGGATATTGTGTTTTATAACGTTTTAAATTTCAGCCAACAAAAGCAACCAGTATGTAGACAATCTTGAAACTATAACTTTACAGTAGAACATAATTATAACCTCTCTTTGAACAAATAAAGTACCTTAAAAATTTGTTAAATTGGTAAAGTATTTTATAATAGTTGCATTGAAACAACAGATTTTCCCGAAAAAAGAAATTTGTTCAATTACATCAAATAGAAGTGTTCTTAACAACATAAATAGGACAAAAACCACTGTTCGTACAAAATACGGTACCTCCTTAACTTTTACACTATGTCTATACTATCTATTACATTTTTGAATTATTGTTACATTTATGCTTTAAATCGCCGTTTTCCATAAGGTTCTAAAGAACATTTAGTTGGTCTTTTTACGAAAGAACATTCGTAATTCATGTTTTATTCTGTTTTGAGAATCTTACCGTGATTCACATGTAAATTACTAAAACTTATAATTTTTTTATAGTTGAGTGGGAGTTCCAGGTCTTGAAATATGCAATCGAATATTGTTTTCCTTTTAATGTTTTATTTGAGGCATATCTTGATTAGGTGTTCGCATGTCTCTATTTCTGAACAGTAGTCACATGAATTTGAATTTACTGAATTTATTTGGAATAGATACTCGCTACGGATTGCGTGATATAAGTGTACATATGATTTCGCACATATCCTTGTTTACCGCAGTGCCCTTAAACCAGCAAGTTACGTATTTAAGATGGACGGATTTATAAAAATTTACTTTATTTAAACGGTGATATCTATTTAACGAAAAAAAGACATATTGTGCTTTTACTTGACTATGCAGTTCAGAATAATGTAGGTTAAACAACGAAATTTTACCATCCTGACTGATTCACTTTTATACGTTAAACCTGAGTGTGCTCCCTAACCTCGTATTATTTTCCTTACGTTTAATTCAATTAATTAAGGTTTTTAGTCGAGATAAAAAAGTCAGGGTCACGAGCGGGATTCGAACCCACGACCTTCGCCGCTACTCTACCACTTGAGCAATCGCTACTTCGATACACTCGGACACTAACTTCCCATCTCAACCGCACCTTTTGAATTTTCCCTCCTTTTTGCCATTTTTCAAATGTCGTGTAACCGATTTGATTCTCGGCGACAGTTGAAATGGCCACGGAGAGCTTTAGTTCTTTAGCACTTCATTTTAACTTATTCCATTCACTAGTTTTCGTGGTCCGCTTGACCAATTAATATATTACAATTAATTAAGGTTTTTAGTCGAGATAAAAAAGTCAGTGTCACGAGCGGGATTCTTACGTTTAATGCTATTTAATTTTTCGAAAATTTCAAATAGGAGGTGGTTGTACGTAGGTTTCAATTTTCGTTCTGAAATTAATAGTATGCATTATTCTGCTAACCGAAGTCAGATTTTCACCAGTTACATATAGAATTTCTATATTGGCTCTTTTGTTGGAAACACGGTCGACAAAAACAAGTGATTCTTTTTTTTGTATTGAGGAATTTTAAAAAATCCACAAAATACACAAGTAAGTAGACACCCTGTATCTATGTAATATTGTTTAAATTTTATATTTTTAACTAATTTTTTATATTCAAAATGGTTTAGACTTTAAAAGCTAAAAGTTATTTATTTCTCAATGGAGAAATTACGGTTTTAATGAAGTGCCTATATTTTCTGCCTCCATATAAAAGTGCATGTTTTAACGACGCCCGAAGCTGCTGGAATTTGCGTTTTAAAAGTTTTTCAATTAAGGAGGTAAATGTTTATTATTAAATTATCTCCCTCAATTTTGAAAATGTTCTACTTGTACATCTTGACTTCACTAACCCTTTAAAACTACAACATTTTAATATATCCGACGGTTCAAAAGTCATTCAGGTTGTTGACTGGAGGAATGAAGGGATTATTTGCGAGACTGGATTGATTGGTCAGCACCACAGGGCCCGTGTACGGGCAACAAGTCTCATCAGGAAAGATTTATGTTGGCCTCGGCACTCCTCAAAACTCATTCTCCCCGGAATAAACAAGATTTACACTCTTTTACAAAGTTGGCCGGCTCCTAGTTAGGGGATGGGTTGGGGCTAAGGACAGGGAATGAGGAAGGCGGTATACTAATAGTCTTCTTTATTGTCGGCCCTTTCTCCCCGAGTACCGCTTAATAGCTCATTACATTCCAACTTGTATTTTCTTTTTACGACCTATTCCGAATCCAATTATATTTTCAATTTTTTTTCTCCGCTTTCAGATTTCTGGTTTGCTTGGGGTATATGTTGCTCTATTAATATCACTTTTAAAGAGAAAAGCAAGACCAGGGCGATTCAGAAAGAGAAGAAGAAAACCGAGTTAAAAATAAATTAATTAATGTAAACAAGAATAATTTTAAAAAATAGAGAAGTACTCAACAGTCGGTTCCTTAGATCTTGATAAAAACAGGATTTGGAGATACTACAAAAATTCAAGAACTGTGGAAGAAGTCGTTATATTATAATATTTTTCTGTCAATTTAAACCTTCATTTCAACCAAATTAACCCCTTTTTCAAGCAAATTCACCTTTTTTTAAACAAAATGATACTTTTTTCAAATAAATACAACCTTTTTCAATCAAATTATTCTTTTTTCAACCAAATTTTAAAAAAATTCAAACAAATTAAACCTTTTTCAACCAAATTATCTTTTTTTTCAACCGTATTTAAACCGTCACAATTGTTAGGATGTGGTGTTAAAATTATGTAAATACCAAGTATCTGAAAGAAAATTGTGGACTGAACATTGTAATAAAATTATTCAGAAATCGTGAGATGCGGTCTGGTGTGATGTAGGTTTCAGAAAAACATTTTCTTTATCGTGCCAACGTTTCGATCTTTATTGAGATCATNACCCTGACTTTTTTATCTCGACTAAAAACCTTAATTAATTGAATTAAACGTAAGGAAAATAATACGAGGTTAGGGAGCACACTCAGGTTTAACGTATAAAAGTGAATCAGTCAGGATGGTAAAATTTCGTTGTTTAACCTACATTATTCTGAACTGCATGGTCAAGTAAAAGCACAATATGTCTTTTTTTCGTTAAATAGATATCACCGTTTAAATAAAGTAAATTTTTATAAATCCGTCCATCTTAAATACGTAACTTGCTGGTTTAAGGGCACTGCGGTAAACAAGGATATGTGCAAAATCATATGTACACTTATATCACGTAATCCGTAGCGAGTATCTATTCCAAATAAATTCAGTAAATTCAAATTCATGTGACTACTGTTCAGAAATAGAGACATGCGAACACCTAATCAAGATATGCCTCAAATAAAACATTAAAAGGAAAACAATATTCGATTGCATATTTCAAGACCTGGAACTCCCACTCAACTATAAAAAAATTATAAGTTTTAGTAATTTACATGTGAATCACGGTAAGATTCTTAAAACAGAATAAAACATGAATTATGAATGTTGTTTCGAAAAAAGACCAACTAAATATTCTTTCTTATATGAAAAATGAACGTAGAAGTAGAAACGTATGTAATTGTAATATGTAAACAATGTTTGTAAATCCCAGGCCCTGATGATGATCTCAATAAAGATCGAAACGTTGGCACGATAAAGAAAATGTTTTTCTGAAACCTACATCACACTAGACCGCATCTCACGATTTCTGAATAATTATCGATTAACGGTCACTAATCACCACACGTAAAATAAAATACAGTTTTGGCTCTGCAGCCTCTTACCCATAATCGACGTAGCACTAGTTTTCAGTTTGTAAATAATTCTATATGGTTTGTAAAACGTTCACCCTAGTTACACGCGCACGCATATTTGACATACAATTTTATTATCTGTTAACTGCATAAAATGGTAAAATGAATTTTTTTTCATCCTAAAAGCGAAAATAAGCGGCCTACTTAGATAATCAATTTTCATCTGATCTAGAATTTAAAAATTGTCTAAACAGAGCGTTTCAATCTAATTAGCCCTGTTTACTTTTGCTGTTGCTTCTGAAATATTGAAATTTTATTTATATTTTATTTATTTGTAACCTATATAAATGTTTCCATTAATCATAGGTGTAATGAAACCGTTGATTATAATACTTTACTTATTTATGACTTTTTTTTATTGCTACCTTTTATTAAAATGTCTGATCTTTTCTTCATAAAATCTAAGCTAAATTGTGAAATAGTGTCGAAAACGTTTTAGAACAAAATTTACGCTAATTTTTGGTCGGAATGTTTCTTCATTTATTTACATTTTGTGTCAACTGGACGCGAAAAAGGGGAGGCATTTTATTCGGCAGCTGACCATATCCGAACACTCAGTCAACTAATACCATTGATTTATCATTTATTACTATTTCTTTCGACGCCACATGGAAACTATTTCGTCTTCAGTTTGTTAATTACCGACAAGAAAAAGAGGCAATTAGCGAGTTGCATACATTTATTCAAGTTTTTGAGGGTGTATAAATAATGACAATAATTTATTCTGATTAAAATGGGCAAATAATATTTTTGAGGATACTAGGAGAATAGCTGTGCATTGAAGGCGAAACCTAATAAAAGCGAATTGGTCAGCTTATTGGGGTACGTGTAAATTGGGGCGGTAGGGGGTTGACCGACCCTTACGTACCATTCCCGGCCCTTCCACCGACCACCTTTTGAACTTACTAATTGAATGCGTACAACGAAACAGGGGTTTAGGGGGTTAAAAAACACCGCCTTAATTATCGCCCTTTATCAATTACAAGTTGGAAGCCATAGAAAATTAATTCGAGCGAGACTCACTATCAGAAAATAACCGACAAATAAATTACAAAATTCTGTTAAAGGAATGGTATTCAAATAGTAAAAAATGGGAAACGGCCGTTATTTTCTGATTAAACCATCTCTGAGGGAACCATGTTTATTCATCCGCTCCCTGCGCGTTGCGACGTTTGGAAAAGCTTCTTCCCTCCCAAATAGATAAAAAGGATTTGAATACTCGATATTCCTCGGGGCGGGGTTATAAGCAACCCTTTCCTTTCACGTTAATAAATTACTTTTACTCTCCAGACGTCATATACTCACCCCAGAGTACTTGATATTCTTCGGGGCGGGGTTGTAAGCAACCCCTTCCTTTCACGCTAATAAATTACATTCATTCCGATAAATTAACACAAACACAACACTCGATAGAAACATAGAGGTCTGGTCACTTTCACTCCCCCAGAGTACTCGATATTCCTCGGGGCGGGGTTGAACCCTCTCCACTCTCGCTAATAACTTACTTTTACTCTCCAGACGTCACACACTCACCCCAGAGTACTCGATATTCCTCGGGGCGGGGTTTAATCACCCCTTCCTTTCATGCTAATAAATTACATTCATTCCAATAAATTAACATAAAGTCAAACACAGACACAACACAAACACATAAAACTATATACATTTAAAAATCCCTATAGCCCTGAGGTACCGGAACAGCGATCTGTGCCCGCTGCCGTGCCCCAAGACTACGCACAGGTCCGATGATATGCCAAAATATTGTCTATATACATCAAGCCTTCTGCACTTGAAGAGGTGCTCGACCGTTATTCTATCCTTACATAACGGGCACCTACGCGGTCGCTTTCCGGCCAGAAGGTGCCCGTGCGTTATTCTCGTATGACCTATGCGTAGTCTTGTCAGTATGGCCTTTTCCCTTTTCGAACCGTTCTCCGTGGACCAGGGACCGACTTCTTTCTTAACCTGCCACAGTTTGGCAGGGTTAATTCTATTTCTTCGAGCCCAGCGGGTTTCCCATTCTTTTTTTACTGAGTTTGAAATTAGTAGTTTTAGGTCCGCTGGGCGTATAGGTTGGGAAGCGTCGTGGGGCATTCCAGCGGCTCCTTTGGCCGCCCTGTCTGCTTCTTCGTTCCCGGCTATCCCTATGTGGCCGGGAACCCATGCCAACACGACCTTCTTCCCAACTGCATCGATCCCTTTTAACTGTTCTTTTATCTTGTTTATTAAGGGGTCCACGGAGGCTCTTCTCCTGAGCTTCTGGACCGCACTGAGCGAATCGGTACATAACAAAAAAGAGTTGTCGTTTTTATTTTTTATCATGCTCAGTGCGAGGGATATGGCGTTTAGTTCCGCCGTGTACACACTTGCGGCAGGAGGGAGCGATAATTGTTTAAATTCTCCCTCCGTGTACACGGCACACCCCACGCCCTCTGCCGTTTTGGACCCGTCTGTCAAGACGGGTGTCGCATGTCTGTATTCATCTTTTAGGGCTTCAAACATTGCTTTATATATATACTCGGGTGTTTCGTTTTTCTTTAATTTGGCCATATCCCACCGTACGAGGAAGGAGGGGAGTAACCATGGGGACTTTTTGGGAAGCTTTTGTGCGTCCACCCGGTTCAGTTCTACTCCCCACGCCGCTAATATTTCTTCGGCTCATATGGCCAGCGGCCTCGTACGGGTTCTCAGGAGGGCGTATCTTTCTCTGGAGTTAGGTTCGAAAAGGGTCTTATATAAGAAATGGCCCGGCCTTGCCCATTTGCTCGCATAATATTTCAGTATTATTTCATCTCTTTTTAGAGCAGGGGGGAGAACCCCTGCTTCAACGCAGATGCTATCGAGCCGGCTTGTCCTGGAAGCGCCTGTTACTAATCTTAAGCCTTGCATATAAATAGTGTCTAATTTTTTCAGGCGCGTTCTTCTTGCAGACCGTAGGCCATACAACCGTAGAATACTTTCTGGCACAGCAGCGTTTTAAAAAGAGTCATCAATACCTCCCGTTCTGCTCCCCATCTGAAATTCGACAGGAATCTCAGGAGGTTGATGATCCGTTTGCACTGGACTTCGATATTCGTGATATGTGGTTGCCATCTTAGTTTCTCGTCGAAAGTCATGCCGAGGAACTTTGAACGGTCCGCGTACACGATGGCTTCGTTCCCCCACCGCAGCCGAGGGGGGTCATGCTCCCTCCTCAGTCTACAGAAGTGTACTGCCTTCGTCTTTCCCGCGGAAAAGGAAAAACCTATCTTCTCGGCATTGGCAACCATTTTGAAGAAGAAGTAATCTGATATTTTTTTATTATTTAAAAAGCCAGTGCTGGACAAGCCTTATAAACTACTGTAAACCTCTATGGCCCAATGATTATTGGGTAAAGAGGTTTGTTCCGCAATCTGAGTTATAGAGAAAAAGAAATGACGCATGATTTTCGTCATTTTTGACAACCGCTTCGCTATGGATTTCTGACTGTTTTATTATCTCCTATTCCTATTTTTTTAGATATTCGGAACAAAATTTACCGGTTCGACTCACAGGAAATCGAGGACCCGACGAAGAAATATTGAGAGAATAAGACAAATCAAAAGCGAACAAAATTTTCCCGATGACCTTTTAGTAAAGTTCCACCGTGATAATCGCGAGTTAGTTTTTGACTAAACCATCGAAGAAAGTCCCAGATTCTATCGGCGGGAATTAAGAATTTTTCAGTTTTTTACATCTCTTGAAAATTCACGTTTTTACGCTCAAAAGTGCAGTTTTTTCTTAATCTTATAAACCCATTTCCATAAAAAAAATTTATAATTACTATAAGTAAATGTTTTAAAATAGTTACTGTTTAGGAATTATAAAATTAATGTATAGTTTATTTGAAAAAGTTTCAAATTTGAAAAAAATCTGCCGAGGGAGTATCAGGTAGTGACTGTTAATCTATTTCATTTTTTAAATAATATCTTTTGAAAAGCCCGTTTCTTGTAAAAAAAAGAAAAAACAGACTTACCCGCCTTTTAAACATCAAAGTAACACAGGATTTGATGGAAACCCGCTCTCTAGAAATGTTGCACTGTAGACTTGTTGCACCTATTACACAGATCGCCCGAGCACAAAAGTTTCAATGAGTGCAATTTTAATGCCGTTCCTGATGTAGCGAAGGTATGGCAACACCATACTCAACATTAGAATCCCTTTGAGAAATAAATTCGAGACTTCACAGCACAGAGGTTTTAATGGTTTTAAAAACGCAGATGTCAAACAACACTATTATGCACAGATGGCTTCACTTACTAATTTACTCAGCCTTATGAAAAACGTTCTGATAGTTATTAGGAAGAACTTGATGAAGGGGTACTTGCCTGTTGATGAAAAGACAGAAAAACCGCAGTCCATTTATTCTATAGCTCCTCAACTTTGCCAATTTGCTTGTGCCAATGATCCAGAATATTAAAAAAACTCTTCTTGAAGACACGCCAAATTCCCTTAGCTTTATTACAAACTAAATCTATAATTTTGCAAAATGGATTTTTTACCTGTACTTTTAACTATCTGCGCGCTTCAAAGAACTTCTTACGAAACATTATGGTGTTGTGCTGAGTATAAATTTGCTATGGCTAGAAATGATATTTGTAGTGATCAGATTCTTGCTATCTGTTTCGCCCAAAATGGGTTCATCATATCACTGCCATTCAAGCTTCATAGAAGACTCTTCTCATAACATCCCAATGTTTGAAAGTTAAACACAAACCAGCTAATAAGGAGGTTGTGGCAAGACACTGACTCAGCCCGTACAAAAGAACATACGAAAAACCCAGCAGTAAAACAGTAGAAAAAATAATTGTTTACACTCAATACCACGCAAATGAAGATAAAAAGTGCTCAAAAGGGTCTGCTGGTGTTTAGTAATAAGTCAAGGTTATAAGCTGGGCGAGGCATACGCCGAATTATTCCTTATACAAAAAACGTTCGAATAACTAAGATGCCAACTTAATATAAAAATTAATTACTCATACACAAAATCATCTCAATTGACATGGAAAATATAACAAAACACGAAAAGGGTCAGCCAGTCTTCAGTCATTAATGATTGGTCACTGAAGATAGCGAAAGATGTCTGAAGCAAGAGATGGATTCTATTCAAATTTAATAATGTACTATATTCATAGCGGCCAACTTTATAGAAAAAGTAATTGTTCACACTCAATATCACGTCAACGGATATGGCAGATCATTAAAACGGGTCTGCCAGTATTCCGTCTTCGGTGATTCATCAAGTTTATAAACAGGTATAGAACAGGTTCATACCGAATGACGAATTTACTATTTAACTTAGCTGCCAATGTAGTGAAAAAAACGAATTGCTCCCAAAATAAATGACAGACATATCAGGAGCGGTTATTATTGATGGTTATAAGCAGCATGGCACTGATTCATTAGAAATGTCAGAATATACCATCGTAATATACCATCAGAAAATAAAATTGGACAACTTATTTCTCACGGACAAAATAATAACATGGGTCTGGCAAAAACTTCTCATCATTTCGCCATCGTCACTGGCTATGGATAACCAGGGTGAAGCAAGATACCGATTCAGTTGTAATTTAAGAACGTACGATATACCTTAAATAATCTTAATCATAAAACTAAATTTTTACATACATAAGAAGGGAAATGAAAACAAGAAAAATGTGTATGTCAGACTGTTTTACAATTTCGCCATCTTCAGTGATTGATCAGGTAAATATGCAGGGTGATGCAAGATGCGGACTCCTTTCAAATATAAGAACATACAATATACCTAGCTGCCACCCTAAATATAAACATACCCAAAACAACGCAATTTTAATATGGTGAATGCATCTGTTAAGCCAGAAACACACTTACACGATGCTACGCCATGCACGCCTTGCCACGTTTTGGTGGGGTGTGCACATCTATCCGAAGCAAGCACACGTCGCGTACAGTCCACAGCGTTTATCACAATAATCACTATCACAATCACAACGCATCTTTTGTTCTTAATGCACAATTTTGAGCATTGTAATAAATTGTTAGTTAAATTTTATGAGAACAACCATCTAATAAATTGTTTGTTAAACTTAATTGTTTTAAATAACGTTACTCCTAACCATCATAATTAAACAATGTTTATAAAACTTATGCATTTTTGATCTCGTTTAATTAGGTTTACATTAAAATAACATGTTTTAATTAATATAACGACAAAATTACATGTACTTAGTTTGAAATAAACTACAGAAAATATGAGTGTCCTGTTCTGATGCTACCCGACATTACAAAATAGTGTAATTTTACGAGCAAACCTATGAAATAAATTGGTAATTAAATTTTATGATTAAAACCGTGGAATAAATTGTTCCAATTTTAGTATATGTACCGCCGAAGCGTGTACAATAAATTGTGAGTTAAATTCATTATGTCAAAAAATCGTATTCCGGTGTTTTGATTAATTTTTACCAAACCATTAAAATTATTTTTTTAAATAAAAACTAATTAATTTTTAATCACAGTTAATTTGGTTTATATTAAAATAAGTATGTTGTAATTAATATAACGACAATAATAACTGTAGTTTGAATAAAAATATAAGTGTCCGGTTCTTTTGTCTTCGACTGTACTCGATGCGACCCGACGAAAATCTGGACAGTGGAGATCGCAGAACGTCGGGTAGGTTAGCGTGGCATACCATCGAGGGGGGTAATGCAACCTTATGGAAAATCGGAGTTTGGATTTGCGTCGGGTAGCATCGGGTAGATGTGCACGGGGGTAATGCAACCTTATGGAAAATCGGAGTTTGGATTTGCGTCGGGTAGCATCGGGTAGCGTCGCATGGCGTAGTATCGGGTATGTGTGTTTCTGGCTTTAGGCGCGTTTCAGCATTTAGCATATTCAAGGATTGGTCAGGGGAGTAAATAGGGGGAGAAATGGCACCACTTCAAATATAAATTTGTCCCAAATTAAACTAACTGCTTACAAACAAAATCGTTCTAATGACGATAAGAAATTCCTAAACATAATTTAGGAACCTAACAAATTAATGACCTAATCAGTTTTCAGTCTTTAGTGATTAGTCAATGAAGATGGCGAAATGGGCTTGTCAGGTGCTTTTTATTATTTCGTCATCGTCAGTGGTTGATTGAGGTTGTAAGTCAAGTGAAGTAAGGCACCGACTACTTCCAAATATTATAAAGAGACGACAAATATATATAAAGAGATAAAATTAATTGTTTGAAATGATGAAAATTATTATGGCAAAATGAGTCTGCATGAGTCCACAGTTTTTGCCTGTTTTTTGATAAAATTCTATCTAGAGCCGTAGGTGTGTCTGTTTTTTTATTTATCTCTTTTATGTATTTGTATCTGTCGGTGTCTTTGACGGGTGACATGTTTCAACTCTGCTAGATTTAGGAAAATGCACGTTGGAATTATCAACTCTTCACTTATTCAAAGGCCATTGGCAGCAGTAAAGGTCACATCGGTCCGAGTTCTGCGCTAACGCCAATTTGTTTTTCTTTACGTTACCTAAACTCAGTTTGTTTCGTAATTTCAACAATCCGAGACTCTTTCACCGTCGGAGAGACGCCCCGGCGAGCGAATAGATTTTATTCCTGGATGAAAGTTTTCTCTCGAACGGAATACGAGGTGAGCTGTGAGGTGTTGGATCCTTGTGTTGCTGATAAGGGCACGGGTGGGGGTGATCCTCTGCCGACGGGATCTCCCAGCCCCACCATGGAATCTGTAAACAATCTATCAGCTGGTAGTTCACAACAAGTTAGTGATATGCCCGACAAAGAAAACAATAACACCTCTGACGATCCTGAAAATAATTTTGTAGTTGTTGAGAGGCATAAATCCAAAAAACGAAAGTTATCTCCCTCAACCACAACTACGTACCATGTAAAAACGTCTAATAAATTTATTTAAATAAAAATGGTATTTTACCTACCAGCTTCTCTCACAGCCGAAGAAATTAAAGATGACCTTTTGTCTAAAGGATTGAAAGTGGCAAAGGTTCAGCAATTTGCCAAGACTCTTGAAGGCAACAAACAAAAAGAAAACTTACCTGTCTTCTCTATGACGTTTGAGAAGGGCACTCTTGTTAAATCGATTCTAACTCAAAAAACGGTCTGTCACTGTCGGGTACAGTGGCAAAAGGATACGAACAAAACTAAGATACTGAGATGCTTTCGATGCCAAAGCTTCGGTCATCTTTCCAATTTTTGCCACAAAATACCAAGATGTGGACTATGTGCCAAAGAACACTCAACGAAAGATTGTCCGTGTTCTTCAGGAGCTCTTTCAAACACCAAATGCGTTAACTGTAACGGTGGACATAAATCCTCTGACAAAGAATGTGAAGTGTTCAAAACGATTGAAGCCAGGAGATTACAACGCACCTCAATTTCAAACGCAAATAGACAGCCGAAAAATGCCGCCTTCTCATTTACACCAAATCAATTCCCTAGTCTGGGAGAAAATACTGAGAAAACGTCGACACAACCGCATGAACTTCCAAGATGGCCAAAAGTAAATAAAAGCCAAGGAGAAGACAGCCAGGATCCTCAACCGCTCTCATAACTTCTTCGTGAATGTCTAGGATCATTTAATATCATAAAACTGATCTCTTCCTTGAAGGCGACACTATACAATGTAAAACGTGCACCAGATACTATTTCAAAAATTGTTATTGTGGCAGAGGCACTTTTTTCTTTCTTAGAGTACTGAGTATTAACCACGCATATATATCTAACAATGTCATTGCAAAATGACTACAGTAATTTTATTCTGTGGAATGCTAATTCTATTGTAACAAAGGTTCATGAACTTAGTGAAATCCTACTGGAATTAAACGTTCATGTCTGTGGCTTAGTCGAAACGAAAATTACCCCAAGCATTGATCTCAAAATACCGAAATATAAAGTCTATCGTAAAGATCGAAATAGAAATGGTGGTGGTGTGGCTCTGGCAATACGAGAGGGGTTAAACCACGAGCTTTATACCCTTCCAATATGTAGCTCATTTGAACACATTGCTGTCATGCTTCACTCAAATACAAAGTCAGTTTTAGTTGTAGGTTGTTACAAACCACCACATAAAAAATTACATGAGATTTATCATCGGTATTAAATGCACACTGCTCTGTAATAGTCATGGGTGATCTGAATGCCAAGCATATTTCATAGAATAATGAAACTAACAATACAAGTGGTAATATTCTTTATGATTACTGCATAAACAACAATGTAGAACTTGCCTCCCCCGATTCGCACACATATTTTCCTAGCTCTCCCAGAAACCCTAGCACAATCGATATTTTTTTATTAAAAAACATCAGGAACCATCTTTTCCCTGTAAGCCTTGACATGGTTAGCTCTGATCACAATCCGGTCTTTCTAAAAGTTCAAAAATTTATTCCAGACAACAAAAAACGTTGATACAATATAATTTCTCTAAAGCTGACTGGCCTCTTTTTCGAAAATTTATAAACTCCCAGCTGATATCACCTCCTGAAACAAACAATATCGAAAACCTCGAATCGGAAATTACTTTTTTTACTAAAGTTATACAAGATGCCACAAAATTTGCAATTCCGAAAACGAGCAAAAACGACAAAAATCCTTACACAATTCCCGAAAATTTGAAGAGACTGATAACTTTTAAAAACAACATGCGGAGGCTCTATTCAAATAGTAGGCATCCCGCAATTAGGAGATTAGTTAACTATCTTCAACGAATTATTACAGACCTAATACATAATTGGAGAAATAGGAAGTGGAATAACTATTTAAAATCTATTAAACCTAACGACAAATCAATATGGAAAATAGTCAAAACATTCAGAAATTAAAAAGAGAGTCATGATACGCAAATTTTATTCAATGGCACACCAAGTAAAAATGAGGTGGAAAAAGTCACAAAAATGGGTGAATATTTCTCCTCAGTTCACCGTCTAACTGCAAATCAAGAACCCAAATTCCTTGAAAGGTGTATCTCTAAAAGTGTAGAAAACTACATGTTGAGTACAAACACCGTCCCCTCCCAATGCTCTCTTGTTCCTCCTAAAGAGATAAAATACATTATACGTTCCCGTAAAAGTAGGAAATCTCCTGGCTTTGACTTGATTACAAATACAATGTTAAAGAACCTACCCAGGAAAGGACTAGCTCTTCTGGCCCATCTTTTTAGTTCATTGCTCTCTCACGGCCACTTTCCCTCCTGCTGAAAGGAATCCAAGGTCATATGTATAAAGAAACCTGGAAAGTCACCAACAAATCCTACTAGTTATAGACCTATCATCCTTCTCAGCACAATTAGCAAAATATTTGAAAAAATACTACTGACACGTATAAACCATCACCTCCTCTCCAACAACATAATTTCTGAGTACCAACATGGGTTTCGTCCGGGATTAAGCACGACAACTCAATTATCCAGGGTTGTCGATCATGTGACACTGAATTTTAATTTAAAAAAACACACGAGGATGGTTTTGCTCGACATGGAGAAGGCATTTGATACGGTTTGGCACAAAGGTATTGTCTATAGGTTTATAAAAGACAAATTCCCAAGCTACATTGTTAGAGTAATACATAGTTATCTACAAAAAAGGACATTCAGGGTAACCTCCAATGATATTGTCTCGCCACCATGTAAAATTTCCGCTGGAGTCCCACAAGGTTCGGTTCTAGGGCCAACCTTGTTCAATATATTTATGAATGGATTCCCTAGGCTAGACTGTGAAATAGCCATGTATGCTGATGGCATAGCAATATACTGTTCATCGCCTGAAGTCCTGTCAAGTGTGGAGCTACACAAGTAACACCAATATAAAGTGCTTACAAACAATTCAAAATAAGTTTTTAAGGTTAATTACATCCTCTAAAAGAAGTGTTCGTATAAACTATATGCACGAAATTTTAAACATCCCATACATTAAGGATGATATCAAAAGGATCACTAGCTCCTTCTATGAACGTAGCGCTGAGAGTACAAATATGACAGTAAAGAATGTAGGAAACTATAACCTCAACAAAAATTGGAAACACAGGAGGATCAAACACATTTTAGTATGACTGCTTTGCATATTTATTCACTGTGATATTATTTATTAAATTATTTATTAGATTGTTTACTAAGTTGTTTATAGATTCTTTAAATTATTTGTTAAGTTATTTATTAGATTATTTATTGAACTGTTTGTTAGGTTGTTTATTAAATTATTTATTAAATTGTTAATTTTACTGTTATATAAGTATTTATTTACCAAATTAGTAAATGTCAGACTATGTATTGTACAAGTCTATTCAATGATTTTAACTTATTAGTAATTATTTATTACCTTGCTTATTTATTAACTTATTTATGAAATTAGCTAATATCAAAGAAATGTGTTGTTTATCTTCACTTATATATTGTGCATATGTAGTCAATGACTTATGATTTGTAATTTATAATATATGTAATTATTTGTAACTCCCATATTTATGAATGTATTCTCTCTACAAGTGATTTTTAGTATAATTTTCACCACTGTTCTAATTTCTCTTCGCCAAATCAACAAATATTGTAAATATACATAAGCCCTCTGCCACAAGGATGTATAATGTCCTAGACATTTCCCCTTGTACTCACTTTGTACAAAATGTATGTAAAAATAATAGTACATAAAAATAAAACAATCACTCAATCAATCACTTATTCAACACTTTCACATAAAAAGTATATGAACAATCAAATGACGTTGAGAGTTTTCACACAGAAAAAACATAATGATAATGAATTTACTAAGGTCACAAAGGGAATTGCTACTTTGGCAGATTATAAAGGAAACGTATAACATATTAGAGCGTCCTTAAGGTTATGTTTAGGATCAACTGTTTCAATTAGTGAAATTTATTGAAAGGTATTGCATTGCGAAAATTGTTTATGACTAATTAACTGAAAGTCTATTTGTGCTTATGCCGGCTTTAAAACCAGCTATACTGTTTTCATTTCTGTTACCGTTATACAGTCCTTTTCTATATGAATTAAAGATCAGACTCTAGATTTTATCCACCTGGTCACCCTGTACGGGTTCAAACCTGTTCGGAGTGCGACCCGGGCGGGCGAAACAGCGAAATTCCATTTGTTTGAAAACAATCGGCTTATCTAGCTAAGCATTTTGAAACGAACATGACGATCAATCACCGAAATCACATTTGTCTCTCCACGTTCATTTACCCAAACATCAACAATAACATTTGCCAAAATATAACTAATAATGTTGATTGTATATGAAATCAGATGATAGTCAGACTTTGGGTAAATAAGTTGAATGAGATGAAGTTTAAACAATGAAGAGTATGAAGGTTGCGAAATGGCTTCTGACAGATCAACACGCCTATCCAAATTATTAGTTCATCACCACATAGACCACAGGAGCAAAACTCACTGGTTATTTATTTGTT
Source organism: Cimex lectularius (assembly GCF_000648675.2). NCBI lineage: Eukaryota > Metazoa > Arthropoda > Insecta > Hemiptera > Cimicidae > Cimex > Cimex lectularius. Next base: position 93,869 of record NW_019394195.1, read on the forward strand.
ATGGATAATGGGAGATTAGAAAACATTACTTTTCACGAACGGAACTGTCACTTCAATCAAATTTCTTTGCACGCTTGACCGCAGTCGTGGAAAATCGGCGAAATCTGTGTGAGGATATGGATTTATTTTCCCCCATGACAACGCAAAGCAATTTCGTCCGTGGCGGCAGCGGAAATTTGCGTTTTTTTCTGCAGCCTTAACTCACCACAAACATCGGCCGAAGAGCTTTCAGATATATTTTTGACAAATGTAAAAAGCCAAGAACGTACATTGTTGGAATCGTTCTGATTATGTTTGATTACAGGATGAAATTCTTTGAAATAATGAAATAATTCATGAATAAAAATGGAAAACTTTGGATTTTTTATTAATCGATAATTTTAATATCATAGTTTATGTTAGAAAGCGACGGTTAATGTGGAAAAACAATCATTCATTGCTCGGTTTTAACTGCATTTACTTTATCCCGCTAGCATTTGTTTTTCGAAAACGACAAGCAGTCGTACTACTTAACTTAAAATTAATATAGAAATTCTGAAGTAACCTGGCAAACCATTTTACCAAATTTTCTTTCATCGTTTTAGGTGAAAGCAATTAGTTTTATGAAAGGAGTCGGTGTATTACTTCATCCTGATTATCACTCTGATAAATGAGAGAAGTGGCTAGATTCGATCTCTGAAGATGACGAAACGTTGAAACACGTCTGAGAGACCCATTTTTTAGTCAATTTAGAACTAGATATATCGTAAGTTCTTCAATTTCTATGTAGTCGGTGTATCGCCTCAGCCCGCTTATACCTTGTACAATCACTAAAGGCTGAAATCCCGCGGGTTTCGGTAGTTTTTCATATTCATTGGCGTGGTTTTGTGCATGGGGAATTAGGGTTTCTATTAAATTGGCTATTGTGATTTTTGTACGTTCTTACATCCTTCCTGCCACGGAAATGGCAAAAAGTTACAACGTGTCTGACAATCCCACTTATTCAATCCTTTTTAAAAAGATAGTTCCTACTCACTAGGAGCAAGTTGTTTTCCAACCATCCGGATTTCGAGCCCTTAGCTCATCATCAGGTTGAAGGAGTTCTACAACCACGTACGTCTCTGTACATGAATTGTAAAAGTGAACCCGCCGATAACCCGCCAACGCGACGTTCCAATGAAAAGCTGGTTTTTAATGCCGCTCAATTTTGAACGTGCGAAAAGCGGGAATTATAACACAAGTAAATATCACATTAGTAAATACTGTAAGAAATTAATTATAAAATAGTGATTAAAGGTAAAAATTAAATAAGAATAATACCTTAATAATAGATTAGTAGGTTACGATAAAATTAATAACAATTAAATTAATTAATTTAATTATTTGGACGTTTAAAAATATTTTATGTACATATTTAAAATGGGAGGTAGATCAGATTTGATCGTTGGAAAACAACTTACGGTGAGTAGGAAATATCTTTTTAAAAAGGATTGAACACCGCACTCACTACAACATTCAGTATTTCTAAACCATCTTCTTTCTTTACTTTGAATGTAAGAAATTAATTTTGTGGTTAAGTTGGAAGGTAGGTAAATCGTACGTTCTCATATTTCTCATGAATCGTGCCTTGCTTCACCCCGTTTATATTCCTGACAAATGATTAAGATGGTGAAACAGTGAAACGAATCTGACAGGCCCATTTTCTTCATTTTCATCATTCTGAGTGTAAACAATTAGTCTTTCTTTTACTCAGTTTGTTAGCTAGATATATATATTACGTTCTTATATTGGAAATGAGTTGGTGTCTTGCCTCACCAGGTTTTTATCCCTTATCAATCACTATGATAGCAAATTAATTCTGAGTATAAACAAATATTTTTTTAATAATGTGGCATTTAGTTATATTGCATGTTCCCATATTTGGAATGGGTCGGTATCTATCCTCACCTGTCCTACAATGTTTATCAATCACTGAATATGGTAAAATGTCGAGACGCGTGTGACAGTCCTATTTCGTCATTTTTGGCTAAAGCAATATGAATTATAATATCTTTCTATTTGGAAGGAGTCCGTTTTCCCATTTAATATAATTATGATTTTGTGTGTGAGAAATTTTTCTACTTGGTTGAAAAATAGGTACATAATACGATCTTAAATTTGTAGGGAGATGCGTTTCAACGTTTTTCCATCTTCAGTAATTGATCAGGGATATAAGTTATGGACCAACTTCTTCGACTTATAAGAACGTATGATATTTCTGGCTTCTACCAACTTAGAAAAACTAATTGTTTGCACACGAAATTGCAAAAACAGAAATGGTGAAATGAATCTATCATGCGCATTTCAACATTTCGCTTGTTTAGCAATTGGTAAGGGATATAAGTTATGCTAGACACGGCTCCCAATCATTCCAAATATAGGGATGTACCGTACCTAGCTTCCAACTGACATTTAGTAGAAACACTAATTTCTCTTTCGAAACGATTTAAAACAGTTGACTGAAACGCGTCTGCCAGTTTTTAGACTTTCGTGATTTGTCAATGTTTTAGCAAAGTGAGACTCGGAATCGTCTCATTCCAAATAAAGGAACGTACTTAGCAGATCTGACCGGTTTTCTAACCATATTTTTTGTAGTTTATTTCGAACTACGTATGTAATTTCGTCGTTATATTAATTACAACATTCCTATTTTAATGTAAACCAAATTAAACGATATCAAAAATTCATGAGTTTTTATAAAAATTATTTAATTATGATGGTTTGGCAGAAAATTTATCAAAACACCAGAATAACTTTATTTAAAACAACGAAGTTTAAGTAACAATTTATTACATTGTTTGCTTATAAAATGTAACTAACAATTTATTTCATGGTATTGCTCAAAATAATGCATTAAGAACAAAAGAAGCGTTGCGATTGTGATACTGATTTGTGATAAACGCGTGCGCTTGACGTCTCATAGATATGTACACCCCACCTAAACGAGACAAGGCATCGGGTAGCATCGCATAGCGTTGCATCGGGTAAGTGTGCTCCCGGCTTAAGGCAAGCCACCGACACCTTTCAAATTTAAGAACGTACCATATTCGTAAGAACTTAGAAGTAAAATTAATATCTCACACACAAAATCATGCCAAATATAGGAAGGGACGATATTTCTAGCAGTCTACCAGCTAGAATAACTAATCACTTATTTATCACAAAAATAAAGATGCCAAAACGGGACTGCCAATCGCGTTTCAACATTTCGCCATCTTCAGGAATTGATCAGAGTTATAAGCCAGATGAAGCAAGGAAATACACACTAGTAGTGTCCACACTACCTGGTTTTTTATTTTTTATTTTTTTTACGAGGGTTCGCAACAACAGAGGTGATATCAATCCTCGGGGAGCCGGTGTTTTTGAAAAAAAAAAAGTCCATTTGTAAGTATGTCGGGTTCGAATGCAGGGCCGCTGGATTCGAACCACGGACCTTTACCTTACAGTGATGAGAGCCGTGTCAACGCCTAAACCGTTGCGGCCACCGACGCCCCCTACCTGTCTTATTACTCGTGTATTTGTGGCAGATGAATTTCTTCAATATTCCTATATGACCGCCCTCAGTCATTCTTCCTTTCTAAGGACATTTCGCCACAAGTCATGTTTTTTTCTTCGAGGCCCACTTGACAAGAACATCTTCGGGATCCGCTTCACCAACTGTATATGTTTTTCTTCTATAATGTCTTAATGGGACGATGATTTTGTAAGAACCTGGCAGCATTCTGTTAAATAGCTTATCCATTCTAGTAATAAATATTGGTAAAATAAGGCCGTCCTGGTAAGATAAGGCCGTCCTTGTAATTCGTGCATTTGATATTATTAAATTTTTGAGAGTAACAAAGTTCAAAAAATTTCAAATTTTCCAACTGAAAAAATACAAGGAAAGTGCTGGTGATTAGAGTTTTAGACAAAATTGGAATGAAGCACATGGACATGGGTAAATGAATTAAGGCTTTATTAATCAAGTCAAATAATTGTAAATAAGCTTGTATAACGCTCTAGTTTAGATTATCAAAATATTTCTTAAAAATAAATTGATTTAACTTTCTCGATATTCATGATTTTGTGACAACGTATATTTTTTATACAACCCTATGACAAACACACATAAAATTTCTATTATTCCGCGAAGGAAAACTCTTCTTCGAATGGGGCGACGTTGACGTAAAACAAAACATTGTTTAAATGTTTGCACAAAGACGAGGGTCGTAAATGTTGAACTAGTTCTGGTGAAGTTAATTGCCACGAATTTGCCCGCTTCCGGAATTGTTTGCCACCTCCTTCAAGTAGTATATCAAGGCAATTTAATTAACCCACTTCTTACTTAATATCAGAACTGTTTTTGATGAGACTCCTTCCACCTAGGATCATCGATATATCATTTGCATTGTATACAGTCAAACGATGGTTTTTCTCATTTAATTTGTTTAGTCAACAATTCTGATACACATATCTTTTTCAAAAGAATCTGTACTTTTTAGGTGACATATTAAACTCTAAAATGTTACCGTATGTTCGCGCCAAAAATCGCGAATTATAATTGTTTATTTGTTTCCGAAATGCCGCTAATCTAGAATTTATCCTAGCTCTGTTCCCTCCCCATAATCCGTTCCTGTTGCTGCCTAGTCCGCTCTAGGCAGTCCTGTTCGCTTCCGTTTCGCTTCCGTCTCGCTTCCATACAGTCCACTGTTAATTAGCCTCCAAGAGTGATTTTCTTTTAGTTTTCTTTCAGTTTTTCTCTTATTTTCAAGAAGCATTTTTTTTCTTTCGTTTTGTTAATTATCGCGTTCAAAATAACGCGAGTGTGTCCTCCCGCATCTTTAATGCGACACATCATACAGGGTTCGGACGGAGCCCCTAAGGTAATTTATAGATTCTGTTTTATCTTTGGCCAGAGTTATTGCAGGTTCTAGCTATTAAACGGCTCTCCTCCCTGGTTGTCGAGAAAATCCAGCCACAGTTAACAAGTTAGTATTTTAATTTATTTTGTACTTTATTTTATTTTGTATTTTTATTTTATTTAACCAAATTTTATTGCCACCGACCAGCGCGTGCACCGTATTTCAGTGAATTTTCATTTCGCATCGTTTCTTTTATACCAACAATTTATTTCTCTGTTCCTGGATGTTTCTGAAAAAAATTCTTCGCTCCGATTGCTGGATCGTAATTATTGTCCAAAATAAAAATATGATAGTTTCAATACAATGATGAAGATTAATTATTATTTTTATGTAAGGACTTGGTTAAAATGAAAAAGTTAGTGTCATGAGCGGGATTCGAACCAACGACCTTCCGCTCAATACGCCGCTGCTCCAACCACTCCTCGCTTTTTCATTTCAATCAAGACCTTACATAAAAATAATTCTTAATTGAAAGAAGTAATTTGGTCAATCAGACCACTAAACATAATGGACAACGATGACGAAAAGTGAAAAAAATTTAACTTTTCAGGAAAAGAGATTTTTTTATTGTGAACAAACTTTACCCGTTGCTTCCCATTTTACGCCATAAAAACGTTACCATGTGTGGAAGAAAGTTTGTACAATGTTTTTTTATGTGGGAAGATAGTTTTTTCTCAGACAGAATATNGACGAGAGTGTTAAGCGGCCCATAGACGGTCAATATTATTGTTCAGTGCAAAATTGCACAATAATTTGACGGTTGGCCCTTAACGTTCAATACTATTGTACAAAATTTGGTTTGTGCAATGAACTTGAATAGATTGAAGGCGATATTGAAGTTTGTGAAATATTTTCCATCGGTGATACTTCAAAAACTGACTGATATTGCGCAATAATGCCAACAGACGGTGCAATATTTTCCAGGTTGTACAACATATTTTCAACTTTTCGTCAATCATGCAATGTATTGCACAATCTTTCAATATCGTCTACACACGGTCAATTAAATTGCACAACCCAAAATATTGTGCAATAATATTGATCGTCTATGGGCCGCTTAAAAACAACATGGAGTAACTTGAAAGTTCACTAAGCCAAGATAGGCGAGACTCTAAACATTCGAAAAAATTCACTAATTTCGTGGTCCGCTTGACCAATTAATACATGACAATTAATTAAGGTTTTTAGTTGAGATGAAAAAAAATTAATGGCACGAGAGGGATTCGAATCCACGACCTTCGGCTAGATACGCCGCTGCTCTACCACCTGAGCTATCGAATTAAAATGAAGTACACTTCACTAAAGCTCTCCGTCGCCATTTCAATTGTCGTCGAGAATCCAAACCGATTACACGATATTTGAAAAATGGCAAAAGGAGAGAAAACTCATAAGGTGGGGTTGAATTGGGGAGTTGATGTCCGAGTGGATCGAGGTCACGATAACTCAAGTGGTAGAGCAGCGGCGTATCTAGCCGAAGTTCGTGGTTTCGAATCCCGCTCGTGCCATTAACTTTTTTTCAACTCAACTAAAAACCTTAATTAATTGTCATTCGAAAAAATATGTGAATCACTTTTAAAGCTTGAAATATCATGAGACAAAAAATTATTTAAAGATGGTAAAATATAAGCGAAAAAAAATGCACATTTTGATAAGAAATCAAAAGGTCGCAGCCTCCTTGTCCCCAGAGGAATTATTTAACTAGCTTCATTCGTTTATTTCCCACACAAGTTAGAATTTAAGAGGTAAAAATGGTGCGAACTGCCAGTTAGAAAATTATTAAAGGAAATTAATTTTAAATAATAAAAATTTTAAATTTATAATGTTTTTATCTGACAAACTTAAAGAAATTTGTTAGATAAATTTTAGAGGAAATAAGAGTTTTTGGTAGAATAGGCGCCTACTATTTGCCACCATGAACACATTGTTTTTTCTTAGAGTCTAAAAAAAATACATTTTGCACTTTTTTTTACCAAAAATTGTATTTCTCCATATCTTAGTGTTTGTACAAATTGCTGTTTGCTGTTATTGGTATTCAAAACGACAAAAGAAGAGTTTCAATAAATCAAGTCTTTTGGAAAAAATTTGCACCGAAAGTTAACAAAGTATTATTCTCCAGCCCTGTTTTGTTGGTTGGTTTTTTTAATATTTGTAGAGTTTTAGTTTTATAACGAAGTAATCCAACTTGTTCTTTTTTGCATATTTTTATTATGCACTTAGGCGCTTTATTTTGCCTCCTCTTCAGACAACTAGTTACAATAATACAATTCAGTGAATACTGGTCATTAATACAATAAAAATCAGTCCTGCCTCCGCCAGTGTTACTATGCGATAATATTTCTACACGGCCTCAATTGTTATCTTTTTATCAATTTGTGACGTACAAACCTATCACAATTATCTTTTTAGGTACAAGTTCCGCAGGTAACAATGGTTTATTTAATAAATACATAACAACCAAGTTAATAAGAAAACTGGAATTACACTTTTTTCCGTCCGCAGTCTATCAATGGGTCGATAGACGATTTTTTAATTTGAAAGGTGTTTTAGCATAGAATAATAGATAAAAAACAAGAGCCTTCAAATAACAGTTACTGGTAGAACCAAGCGAGTACCCCAGAACACTTAACTTGCAAATTTCAAAAAATGATTGGAAGTACTTCTAAAGATCATAATTTCATAAGATAAGTTTCATTTCGTGTAAAATAAGTTACAGTTTACTAACAAAAAGCAAATTTAAAATACTATATTATTTGATTTGAAAATTTGAAAAACCTTCTCGCCGCCCTTTAAATTATCGAACGTCCCTCTTGATATCATCCCGTTCCTACCACCGGGAAATTTCTTTGGCAAAAAATTAGTCCCGATTGAAATTCAAGATTAGTTTGGATCGGGAGCGGGCAATTAATCGAATCGTCCGAATAGGGCGGGAACCGATTGAAAGCGAAACGCACTTGCAATCAAAACATTCAAACTGCTCTCTGAATTTTAAAATAGGGCCGACCTATTTATCACTTCAGACACGGCCGCGTTATATCCCATCCCCGTGAGTATTATAACGACCATCCCGGTTGATCGGCGGGCCAAAATTAAATTTCAAGTCCCGGTCTTCTGACTCTATTGACCTTTTGAAAACTGTTAGCAACGATTTAATCCAATATATCTGTAGATTCTATATGTTTATATCTCATTACATATACAGTAGGTTTAAAATTAAGCAAACGAGGCTTACAATGACAGGCAGATTAACACAAGTTCATTTTTACATGAACACAATAATGCTAGATAGATCGACTCTGCACAGTTTGTTTGATGAAAAGTCTTCTTGTAAAAGATACTCATATAACTACAAATGAAACAAAGGCGAAAGCAAGCACTTATAGGTGTGTAAAAATAAAAACGAAAGAGAAGCCAATCAAGAAAACGTTTGGACAATATGGACCTGTCATACCGCTGACTACACACTATTTCTACAGGATTGTAATTCATTTTAACTTTCAAAACAAGAAGATTGAATAAATCACCTGGCATCTCAATAATTATTAAAATAAACTGGATTGAAAGAATCAGGAAAATATTTTGAATTTTAACATCTTTCATGAAATGGCATGGTGCTTAATGCGATGTAGAGGTAAATAAGCACAGTTGTAGATTCTGCAGTTACAGAAGAAACTTTAAGAATATTGAACTGCGGAGTAACATTCCTCAACTTGTTCTAGACATTTATCAACCTGCAGCAAATTACGTTTGGGTTATAAGACCTTCTTGAGAGGTCATATGAAGCAAAAAAAAACAACTTTTTGAGCTGTGCAGAGCTTTTGGTCGTTTATCAGCAATGTCTTTGATTAAAAATACAAAATTAGGAGTAACATAATATTTAGTTATATATTTACTTGACCCATTGGGATGAAGTGAAAAGAAATTAAGTTTATATATAAAAGTGTAAAATTTTTTAAATTGTAAGCGTTGAAGTGAAATGGTTATACAGGGTGTTAGAAAACCAGAATTCAATTACGACTAGGAAAACTAATCCTGGAATAAATGATTCATTAAAAGTAAAAACAAGACTGCTACCTATTGAGCAATCAGTAAGAATATTCCGTCAACTTCAAGTTGATAGCTTTGAGTGGAGAGTCCTGAATATTGTTTTTTATTGGCACTGTCAAGCCCATGTTGGTGCATTCTATCAGATATTTTGGTTTCGTTCGTCCAACATATTGTGATGCTGTTTGTACATGATACTATGTATACTGCGCTTGATGTGTTGCCCTCTGGTTCTTTTGTCTTTAATTTTGCTTTACATGACTCTTAAGAATATCTTATCACTCTAACTTAATTCCTCAACTTCATAGCAAGGAGACACCTGGTCGCTTAAAGAGTCTTTCTGAAAGAATCGCAGTACACTTTTTGGCATTCCGATCCTTCTTGCTCAGAGAAACTTGATACTTTTGTCACTCCAACTCTCATTCTGGAATCGCCGCAGTACGCTTCGGCTTTCATTTTTTCTGGTAACCAACCCTTGTTAGTTGGACAGAATAAACCCAACCACTCTATTTTACACTGCGTAGCAGCATTCCTCAACCTTCTAGCTGGATGATACTCGGTCCGCATGGTCATTCCAACCCTGCTTTGTGGAAACCTTTCGGCTTTCCTACCCACTGCTCTACTTGCTACTTGAGGGTTAACAGGTAACTAGCAACTGTAGAGCTCTCCCAAGCCTAAATATCTTGTTTTTCAGAAAAAATTAAATTAAATTTTTTTAAATTTTATGTTATCATAGGTGAGAAAACAAGGATGAAATCAACAAAACTTCCGCAAACATTTCATTTTATATCCCTGGCTCTTATTTATTTAAAGAAACCAGATTTAATGCACGAATTCAAATTATAGCACTTTTTGATTATTCCATTATTGTCTTTTTGAATAAGCCATTTTAATTCAAGGGTGTGTGGCATAGACCTTCCGATTACCAGCTGAATACTAGTAATGCTAAGAAGTCGGATAATAAACACGAAACTTGGGCATCGAAATATAAAAATAGCATCTATCCAATGATGAACCAAATAAGGGTAATCAAAGAACTTGACAGCTCCGGATTCTATACCACAGCTTACGCAGATGACTCGGTTTCAGACATACAGTAAAACTTTGATCATATTCTATCAAGATGCAAAACGCTCGAAGTATTGTGAAAATATGTGAGAAAACTTCTTTAAATATCAAACCCAAGAAGTTTTAGTCTACAACAGACCAAAAATACTTTTAATACGTTAATAAGTTTTTTTTTAAACAAGGGTTCGCAACAGCAGAGGTCATATAAACCCTCAGGGTGCCGGTGTTATTGAAAAAAAGCCCATTTGTAAGTATGTCGGGTTCGAAAGTAAGACCTTTACTTACATACGGAGCTATAGCCTGGGCTGATAAAGCGGAACAAATAATCAAAAGGAAAGAACTCACAAAAATACAGAGACTTGCATGCATCTGCATAACGGGAGCAATAAGAATATGTCCTACAATTAGCATGAAAAAGGTATTGGGACTAATCCCCCTATACCACATGGTAGAAAGGACAGCACAGAAAACCATAATTAACTTTATCAGAGAGAAACCTCCAACAGGAATAAAACTGAAATGGAGAGACAGAAACAAACTGTGGAAAAACCATCCATCACTCATGGCTCCAAGAGAGGACATGAACATGATGTTTGAATTTAACCAAAAATTCCGAATACATCTGGGCACCCAAAAGGAAGGGGAAGGAAAGGGAAATAACTCCCTTAAAAATGGCATCATCCTTTGGTACACAGATGGATCTAGAACATAAGAAGGTACGGGAGCAGGAGTATTTGGACTCGGCACCAAATACTCAGAACCCATAGAAAAACACACCAGTATCTTCCAAGCTGAGATTCACGCAATTGAAAGATGTATCCAATTCAATCTAAGTAAAGGATACAAAAACAAGAATATAGCTATCATGTCAAATAGTCAAGCAGCCATCAAAGCACTAAGCTCAAGTATCATTAGTTCAAGGATGGTGCTGAACTACAAAAACAAATTAAACACACTAGGTATGCAGAATAAAGTCAGCCTCTGCTGTGTCCCAGGACACATGGGAGTAGAAGGCAATGAGAAAGCGGACACCCTTGCAAGGAAAGGGGCTGCCATACCGCTGATAGGACCCGACCCTTCTGTGGCATAGGAATCCACGCTATTAACGAATATCTCAGACAGAAAGACAAAAAGAAAATGAAGGAACAATGGAATTCACTCATTGGACATAGACAATCCAAGAATCTTCTATCCAATATTGGCAAGAAAGAAATCACAGAATGTGTCAAAGGAAGCAGGAACAGACTGCGAATCCTAACAGGATTCCTAACAGGACACTGTAGATTAAATAGACACCTAAAGAAAATTGGAACAATCCAAGATGGCACATGTAGATTCTGCAAGGAAGCAGAAGAGACACCAACACACTTACTAACAAACTTCGGAGCTACATTAGCCCGCAGGAGGAAATGTTTTGGGATGTACAATGTGACCATAGAAGAGCTTCAACCATTAAAACCGGGCATATTAATCAAGTTTCTTGATGAAATAGGACTCACCGATGTGCTGTAGGCAGAGAACGGGGGATACAATAGCTCTTAAAGGGCGTACCCTGAAATATTACATCTACATCTACATCTATGTCGGGTTCGAATGCAGGGCCGCTGGATTCGAACCAGGGAACTTTACCTTACAGTGATGAGCGCCGTGTCAAAGACAACCTTGCGGCCACCGACGCCCCTTAATGTTTATTTACTTGGGATATAATTAGAATCATAAAACCGCTGCGGTTGCTTTAGATAATTTGTCCTGGTTCTGCTTAGGAGCCGAGACCTCTATTAAAAATGTCAATGTTAATTACTTATTTTAAGAGTTGAGCCTTTTTTCTCAAATAAAACACATAGAACACAAATTTCTCAATATAACAAAGTTACAATAAGCAATATTTTTTTATGTCGATATAAAATGATACAGTTAAAACGTAAACTTTTTTCCTAATTTTACATGAAAAATATGAGCGCTGTGAAAAATAAAATAGGTTGAAATTGCGTCACGTTCATGGAAGTTTTATTTCTACGACTTTATTTACTTTCGTGAACTTAGTAATTACCTGAGCTCTCCGGGCTTCCGTTAAAAATATTGACGAAATGTTGCAAATGCAATGAATTTGGTTACATAGGAAAGAGGAAATCGATGTCATTTTGATACGTGTTATTTTACTATTATGCTAGTCAAGTAATTTGTTTTAAAAAACCGATTAAAATTTTAAGTTTAAGAATCGAAGAAAACATATAAATATAATTATCAAGTTTATTTAACGTTGAAGAGTTCGAGAAATCGTAAAATTATAGTTTTTTAGCAAAAGTGAAGAAGCAAAGACAAGAAAATTTGACAAAACTCTCAACTTATGTGTTGATCATGGGAATATATTCGGAATTCAATTAGAGAGAGTACTCCAATAAGTAGAAAGTTCAATTATCAATCGTTCAATACAACGTAATGCAATAATGCCAATTAAACTTCCATTCAATCATTCGGTTAACAGCTGAATGTAATAGTCTTAACTTTAATAATTGATGCATTGGATAATAAGAACAGAATCCAATTATTTTGATAGAATTGCTGGTGGACAAAGGTCAAGTGGATATTCCCAATTGGATGTTTTAAATAAACGATAATTTTCTTTATTTAACAGATAACTGCTTGGTAGGCAATATTGTATGATACATTACTATTAATTAAGGTTTATAGTTGAGATAAAAAAGTCGATGGCACGAGTGGGATTCGAACCCACGATCTTCGCCTTGATACGCCGCTGTTCTACCACTTGAGCTATCGTGACCTCGATCCACTCGGACATCAACTTCCCATCTAAACCGCACCTTTTGAATTATCCCTCCTTTTTGCCATTTTTCAAATGTCGTGTAATCAATTTGATTCACGGCGACAAATGAAATGGCCACGGAAAGCTTTAGTGAAGTGATACTTCATTTTAAACTTATTCAATTCACTAGTTTCGTGGTCCGCTTGACCAATTAATATATTACAATTAATTAAGGTTTTCAGTTGAGATAAAAAAAGTCAATGGCACGAGTGGGATTCGAACCCACGATCTTCGGCTTGATACGCCGCTGTTCTACCACTTTTGAAAAATGGCAAAAAGGAGGGAAAATTCAAAAGTTGTGGTTGAGGTGGGAAGTTGATGTCCGAGTGGGTCGAGGTCACGATAGCTCAAGTGGTAGAGCAGCGGCGTATCAAGCCGAAGATCGTGGGTTCGAATCCCGATCGTGCCATTGACTTTTTTATCTCAACTGAAAACCTTAATTAAATGTAATATATTAATTGGTCACGCGGACCACGAAACTAGTGAATTGTATGATACCTTCCCCTGGGTGCTATTATAAACATAAAGCCGGTAATCGGTCCAAATGGGTGTTATTATGTAACGTTATCCCATTAATCGAGATTAATGTATAATCAATGGGAGATATATTATCAAATGACAATTCGTTTGGAGTTTAACCGTGGCGATTCCTCAAATAATCTGACGAGGTTAGGGATACGGTCGTGGGTTCACGTGGGGTTCTCATTGCTAAAAAACAGTTCATTTTTTATACAAACGATCCCACGTTCCTCGTTAATATTGTATTGTTTTAAACTTTTTTTTTTTGTACGACTGGAACCCCATAACCTATCTCAGATAAATGATACTCTTTGCTCCACATTTCTTCCCCTAATGCCGAAGAATAACGTTTTACATTGAATTTTCCAATATCAGCGAGAGCGGTTCGCTCAAAGGGACTTTTGATAGAATCAAGTCTTTTGTGATCTTCCTACATTTGAGAATTCAACATACATATTTACTCTAGGGGTACATTGTACGATTCATTACTTTTCTCGCTCCAATACAAATACGGCTGAAATACTATTTAGATTTTAACAATTAGACACCATCGTGAAATCCTCTTCTAGCCTATTCGCACCTGTACATATATATTTAAATAACGAAAGACTGTCCGTTTGGCCAGCGTTAATGTCCTTACAATATTGTGTTCACCAACTCTGCAAGCAGGTTTGTAATACTAGAACATATACATAATTTACTACAACGATTTTAATATTTGGGACAATTCATGCAATAAATGTTTTAACCGACCGAGAGAGAGAGAGAGAGAGAGAGAGAGAGAGAGAGAGAGAGAGGAGGANAAGAAAGGCCGGGAACAGCACTATCCAAACATACACACGCTACGAAACATAATTTTGACTTCGATGGAGTCAAAATTGTGGCTTCTGAACAAAACACAGGCCGTAGACTTTTGAGGGAAATGATATCTATTCATCAGGACAACATGGCCTGTAATTTAAAAACAGATTTGAATAATTTAAGTGTGATGTACAATGGGATCCTAGAAAAAGATAAGGTCTCTCCCAAAAGATCGTAACAATACCTGCGTACATATTTATTTATATATTATAACAGGCTGTGATAACATAGAATTACCAATGTATTAGAAATTATGATCTTGTTATAAAAATTGTGGGAAATGATTGTTATCATTAGGTGATAGTGTGGGGAACCTCCCACCTGATAACGTGATAAACACAATTTTCTAGTCAAACGCCTGTGATATTTATGTACAAAAAGAATATTATTTATTAAGTAATTGTTACTGGTTTTAAAAAATGCCTATATATGTAAAAGGCTGTTAAGAAGAGGTTATTATTTATTTATTTATTTATTATATATGTATATATAGTTTGTTTATGTACATATCGTGGAATGTGCAATGTGTTTACGATTTGACTTTGTATCTGTAAGTAACAAAAAATTGATATTTTATAACTATTTATACAATTTATAACTGTCTAAAAGATTATGTCCCTATATCTCTGTAGATCCCCTGAAGAAGACAATAAAACTTGTCGAAAGCTTGGGCGTTGATATAATAACATTGTATGTTTGAAGAGAGATGATTCTCTAATGAAACCACTGGAAATCACTGTTTCCATAGTTATTCAATTACTGCAGGAAAAAAAATCCTTTTTCGTAAATCTTAGTAAATAAACCAATCCAAAGCTAAACCATGCAGAGTACTGATTGATATAAAAACATTTGCTATCGTGGCTCCATCAATTCAACTCTATTAACTTATCATCAGCTTTTAATCTAATATCCTCTGTGTTGGCAATACGTTTCAACGTGGAGAAGGAAATGATGTCAAGAAAATGTGAATCAGACAGTCACGGACCCATTTACCGCTTCAAAATGTTTTATGATGCACATGGGAGTCTTGTTAATTATTTCCGCAAACATTCCGAAACTGTTTACAACCGAACATTGGATTCGGTCAGTTTCGGTTTTCAAAAACACTCAAGCTTTGGAAGACAAAAGATCATTTCCAATTTTTGAATTTTATGCTAAAATGTTAGCTCTTTATTTGTTATCACAATTTTTGAAAATCTCTGATTGATCTGAGTGTGATCTTAACCAACAACTGGCCTAATTTAATTTTTTTTTACCTTTGCTTAAAAACATTAGGAATATACGTTGCAATCCGATTGATAGTATTTTCCCAGCTTGTGCCATAAAACTTTCAGTGACATTATATCCTCTATGATAGCATAATCAATATACTTGAACTTTAAAAGCCAACTATACGTTTTTATCGTTTTTGTTGTTGATTAGCTGACATTTTCAAAAATTGTGATAACAAAGAAAGAGATAATATTTAAGCACAAAATTCAAAAATTGGAAAAAAATTATTGTCAAAAATGCAAGGTTGAAACGAGTTTAAATTGTAAAATGCTGAGCCAACGCCTCATTTCTAACCACCGTCCAAGATAAATGTAAAATTTTGTAAATGAGCAAGTAACGTGTGGCGTTTAGTGACCGTTAATTAATGGTTATTTGGAGATCATGAGATGCGGTGTGGTGTAACGTAGGTTTTGAAAAACATTTTCTTTTTCGTACCAACATTTAGATCTTTAATCATCTTCAGGGCTCAAAGTGTTTGTTTTCTGTTTAGATGTGTGATTACTGTGTGTCGTGTTGAGATTGCCAGTGAGAACTTGCGACCGTATCTCAAATCTCCAAATAATCATGAGGGAGTAACGTTAAACTTCTTCCTGGAATAAATAGAAGAAACTATGCAATTATTATAAAATTATAATTATTATATAATNATAATTATTATTAAAATTATAACTATGCAATAAACGATTTCATTATAACATATCTTACTAGAATGCTCCATCACGACTGAAATATGAACCGTCTGAGAATTAAAATATTAGGGCATTAGAGCGTAGAATAGTGATATACTAGGATATTTGGATGGGAATAATTTTTTTTTCTTGTTTACAAGGGTTCGCAACAGCAGAGGTCATGCAAACCCTCAGGGTGCCGGTGTTTCTGAAAAAAAAAAATGGTAAGTATGTCGGACCCTACTGAGGAGGTTTTCGCTTTAACTCAATAAATATTCTATTTTTTCTCCCTAACCTCGTATTACTTTCCTTACGTTTAATTCAATTAATTAAAGTTTTTAGTCAAGAAAAAAGTCAGGGTCACCAGCGGGATTCAAACCCACGACCTTCGCCGCTACTCTACCACTTGAGCAATCGTGACCTCGATCCACTCGGACACCAACTTCCCATCTCAACCCCACCTTTCTAATTTTTCCTCCTTTTTGCCATTTTTCATATGTGTAATCTATTTGATTCTCGGCGACAAATGATTTTTGTCTCAACCAATACCTTACTTAAAGATTAATTAATGGAAAAAAATTTATTTGGTCAATCGGACCACGAAACCTAATTGAGTTGGTACTAATTGTCATAATTATAAACCTGGGAGATTCAATCAAAAATCTATTTGTATTTTTTACCTTCTTATATCTGTTTATTAAGGGCAGGTAAAGGAGTGCAAGTAAACTTTTTTTAAAAATTCAACTTCTGACTTTTCACGTGGATTTTATTTTCTGCTAATTTTTGTTTCTACAGAAAAGTAATCACTTACGTTCAGTCTTTTTAATACCGATAAATATAAAATGTTCAATCAGCACACTTTTGGACGCAAATAGAACGCAAATCTTTGAAGCTTTCGGAGAATTGCTTTGTTCTCTGTCGGTTTACTTATACTGATCGGATATCATTGCCATTTCAAAGGTTGATATACTTAACAACAGAATTTAATAGGAGTAAATGGGCAACTATTCACTTTGAGCCTGATACTGCTACAATAGTTTAAACCAATTTTATTTACTGGTTCAATTTTAACGTGAATTAGTTGAATGTCTTCCATTTTGGCATGCGGAGAGTTCATCCAATAAAACTTGCGAAATGAGTACTTTTAAAAGGTTACAGCATCCAAAGTTTAAAAGTTATGGATAAAATATTAATAGAGCTATTCAAAAATAACTTAAACTCTCACCCTCATTTCGCGTGTTGACGTGCGAGAGTGCGGTGCCGCGCGGACGCCATTTTCTCTTAGGTGATATAGCTTTTGCAACAGTCGATGGGTTTAGACGAAATAAACTTTATTTAACAGCTTAGAATATTTCTTAACCTTTAATAGTGAAACGAATACATTTAAATTGTAAATAAATTTTGGACTCCGCCGAAGAGTAAAAATGCCAAGGATGAAAAAAACAAAGATGAAAAAATAATAAAATCTGCATGATGCAGGGAATCACGTCTTTACTGATTAACCATAACTAACCGCAAAGGAAGGTGAAACCATCTCTAACCAGCTTGGCCTAATTGATCAGCGAAGACGAAAAAATTTCAAGGCGGCTACTGGGGGCAGTCTCAAGATATCATCACAAATGTAACTCCACTGGATGTAGTCGATCGAGAGGAGTCAGAAAATATATAATAAATATTTCATATACCAACATCAATAACGGGACAATACAGGCCCGTCAATGTCGACGGCGGATCTTTTGTTACTTTTCTTCATTGAAATATAATTCATAAGTTGTCAATATTGCCAAAAAATATTGTAGTTTATAAGATAAATTAATCTTTGTTAAATCGAATTTCACGGTTAAAGATGGCCGTTATTAGCCACGACTTCTAAAGCACCCATTTTCTTTTAGCTATGTGTCGAAGAAGAACACATGTGAATAGCCAAGTACAACAATTAACCTTCACGTTTTATAATTCCTAGACAATATATAAACTAAACAAAAATTATATAAAGTAAAACCAAATTCGATGAAGAAAATATTCGACTATATTTTCGAAGTAGAGGGAAATTACATAACTGAAAATTCATTTATGTTCGTCCTGTAACTCACCGTCGATTTTGGCCGTTATCTCCGTTTCTCCATATTGCAGAATACAATATGACATGATTCAAAACTGGATTTGAATCATAGAAAAGAGCTCGAAATAAATTGCCGTTAATTGTCTTCTAGATACACGTGAGAAACTGTCGCACTATTCATGCAGCCGCAAACACAGAAATTTAGTCCGTAAAGGGTTGGTGGTTTCTTTATCAGTGTCCGGTTTAGGAGACAAGCTCAAATCCCCAAATTAGTAGAACTTGAAAATTTCAGGGATAATAATAACCGGGCTGGACACGTCATGCTAAAATATGAGCGGCGAGGCTCGAAGAGGGAGATTGGACTTGAATTTACAACCGATTGGTATAGACTGTTTAAGTGAAACTGTTGTGATCTAGGTAAACTAAGACCGCCAAAAATTGATTGTAACAAAAAACTTTTAATCGAGTGACAATTCACGAAATGTAATGAAAACAAACAAAAAGAACGCACCCCATTTCGACTGCTGCACCATTGGATTTTTTCGGTGAACACATTAAGTACGTCACACTCAAAACGATGAAAATGAATGACCAAATGGGTCTGTCAGACACGTCTCCACATTTTCCTCCCATCTTCAGTAATCGGTCATGGTTATAAGCAGGGTAAGGAAAGGCGTCGACTGCTTCCAAACCGATGTACAGTATTAATCATAAAACTAATTGCTTTCAGCCAGAATGATGAAAATGAATGTGGCGTTGGCCTGTCAGACGTGTTTCAACATTTCGACATTTTCAGTGATTAATCAGGGATGTAAGCAGGGTGAGGCAAGACACCGACTCCGTCCTTTGCACTTGTCACGTATATCTTTCTTAATATTTTAACGACCACCTTCGGCAGCAGTATATCGTCCTATTCAACTGAAGCTTTATTGAGCTATTTGAATATTTATAAATAAGTTTTCCCAGTGTTCTAAAACAGAGTATTAAATAATGATAAATCAATACCTTTCTTTGAATTCATACATTGGGTATAATAATCTGTCATATCTACCTTACTATTTTTAATTTCTCAAAATAAAAATGTTTACAAATTCCTCACATTAATACTAGGAAAAGTGCTGGTGGCTGAATTTCTAAATAAGGATTGTAATGAAACCCCACAATATTTTATATCTCTTCGGGGCTGTGGTGCTCAGTTATTCACAGTCACTCACGAAGAACTCCTAACTGCCGTCTCGGTTTAATACACAGACTTTCGGGTAAGGGTGAGTTGAAAGGATAGGAAAAACCGCTTAACCAACCCCCTGTCTACGGGACACTTTCCAAACCCGTTCCTGGTAAAATCGGATGTAGAAGTTCTGACGATACTGTACAACACAAACTCATCGTTTGTCCATCCCAAACTTCGGTTGAAAGTTTAACCACCGCCAATTCACATGGCAAGTTTTGACGATTTTTACACAGTTTTTCCTAGTCTT
The DNA here is from genome assembly GCF_000648675.2 of Cimex lectularius. Classification (NCBI taxonomy): domain Eukaryota; kingdom Metazoa; phylum Arthropoda; class Insecta; order Hemiptera; family Cimicidae; genus Cimex; species Cimex lectularius. The sequence continues at coordinate 113,581 of NW_019394195.1, forward strand.
TCTCATTCTTTCTCTTTCTCTCTCTCTCTCTCTCTCTCTCTCTCTCTCTCTCTCTCTCTCTCTCTCTCTCTCTTTCTCTCTCTCTCTCTTTCACTCTCCTTTTATTAAACTAGTACGTTTATAAAAATGGTTTGCAATGAATCGGTGTTGGAAGGGCCAAAATCAACCAGGTATTTTACTAGATGATGCTTTCTAATGCTTAGTTTTTTCATACAACAAACCAATATTGAAAACTAAGTTTTACATGTAATTTCAGACTAATAGATTTCGTTTGGTCTTTTTGTAGAACTTCTTACAGTAAAATTCCTATAATTTTATACCAAGACATTTGTTTTGAAAAAACACAATATTTTTACGATTTTTGTTAAAATTAGGTTTTCCATTATTTTATTTTTTACAGACCAAATGGTTTTGCAGTACGCTCCACGTTCTTTAAAATGTTTGACTATATTATTCGGAGACTCAGAGTCTTACTTCAATCGTAATTAAAAATTAGTTTTTGGTCTCCGAATATTAAGATGAGTAGATAGAAAATGACACTTCTGGCGTAGGGTCAAAGTCCAATTTCCTGGGACCGCCTCACAAGTCATGAAGTCTGACGGGGTCTACTAGCGCACCTGGTGGCCTTAGTCTGAACTATAGAGTAGATAGAAAATGACAGTTCTGGCGCAGGGTCAAAGTCCAATTTCCTGGGACCGCCTCACAAGTCTGACGGGGTCTTCTAGCTCAAAGGGGGCTGTGGTGAAAGATATAGTCAATGCATTCGTAGGTGCAGATATGTGGAAATTGCCTGCTCTTGTGACGTCACTATCGACATCTGGGACCGCCTCATGAAGTCTGTTGGGGTCCACTAGCTCAAAGGGGGCTGTGGTGAAAGATATAGTTAATGCATTCGTAGGTGCACATATGTGAAAATTGCCTGCTCTTGTGACGTCACTATCGACATCTGGGACCGGCTCATGAAGTCTGACGGGGTCCACTAGCTCAAAGTGGAGATACATCAAGGAGGTTTGTTTGAAATAAATTTCAATGCAATACTTTTGGTTTACGGGTATTTTACCACCTTGCCAGTGACCATACATTCACCCAGGTTTACGGGTATTTTACCACCTCGCCAGTGACCGAGCATCTACACTTGCTTTTCACGAAATTTATTTGAAAGAAAATATTTATTACAAAACACTTGAAATGTATATCAAACAACAAAAAAAAATTATAACGATTAAAAAATCATAAAATTAATTGTAACGTACAAGTTTTCATCTGAAAAAAAGGAAAAAAAATCTTTTCAAAATTGCGAATAAAAGTTGAACAATGAGACTAAAAGTTTAAAATCTTTTTAACAACTTATTCGTATTTATCCAATCGGACAATGCGTGGACTCGAAAATGAGTACACATCCGTGGCGTAGTGTTATGGAGCAAGCAGTGTGTTCCTTCTCCGCCTAGTGTCAGAATCCCGATTTGTGGAGAACCGAACTCTTCAAGATCAATCACATTGTCGGAATAGTATGAAATGAACCGTTTCTTTTGTAATCCTTTAACAAATACTTTCTTATATTTGCTAAGGTAGCGGCGTAAAATAAAATGTAATTGATCGTAGTCCACGTCCTCATCTCCCCATTCTATTTTATGGAAATACCGATTTAACCAGTTATTCACTCGAAGACTGGACTCGTTCAGTTCGCATTCCTCCGGAGGTTTGAAAGCCCAATGTTGACTTGAATAGTGATCCAAATCTAAAATTGACAATTCTTTTATAATATATGCATTCGTGTTGTCCACAAAGCATTGCATTTCAACTACACATGCTCTGTTCGAAGTCATGATGGTAAATGAATCGAATGTGCTGAGTACATAAATTTATACCATTCGACGGACAATATTCGTTAAAGGATTATACTCTATTATTCTGTCATGTATGATTAGACAATATGCGGTGGTATCAGAAGGAAACGGTTTACTAGCTTCGAATTCGAGTCTGACGTCTACCGGACCAGTTTTTATGGATTCGGACTGTTTGGCACAATCGATTACGATAAGTGGTGCATCGTCTCTGAATTGAGATAATGAAAGTAGTGGAGATGGGGATGAATCAGTGTAGAAATTTTTTTGGAAATTTGTATACATATAGTATAACATTCCGTATTGGTTATTTGAAAAATGTATGTTTAAATCGTCGTATGGGTAAGATTTCGAATTTAAGAAAGAGTTTTACATTTGTCAAACAACAATGATCAAATTTACTTGAATCTACCAAGGAATTATTTTTTCTAGATGACTGAAATGCCAAAATTACAAAACGAGGTATTTCCATTTGAGTAGAAGTTTTAACCGCCCACAACTGCCTCTGAGTCGTTGGAAGGAGCGGGTAATCGTACATTTCCCAGCTTCTAAATGGTACCGATATAACTTTCTCCTTTTTTAAATGCCTCAACAATAAAAGTCTTTGATATTCGTTTAAATAGAGATAAGGTATTTTCCAAGACAGATTCGTCAACTCAATTTTCGCTTTTTCCGAATTATCTGTTGAAACGTAAGAATTCTCATCTTTTCTGGACCGTATCAGTATGAGCTCTTGTTTTATGTTGATGATCACTTTTTGGAAATCTTCTGCAAAACCGAGTAGCAATCGTAATGGGATGCAAGCATTGAAATGGCCTTCACTCGAATTCAAACTTAGTGTTTTAGATCCTGGTGAGATCCATCCAGCGTTTTCATTTATACCGTCACGCTTGATAGAACATAAACCCTTTAAAGTACTTGAAATCCCTGGATTTTTAATCTTATCTATTTCTGTTCCACATATTTCGTACCTAATTTCATCAAATAAAAATGCAAAAGCATTCTGAGTTAATTTACAATTCGCAGGTACACCCGATCCGTCTTCTTTTAACAATTTCCCCTCTAAATAGAGAAAACTCTCACATGGTAATGTGTAAATATCTTGGTGTTGAACAGTGATTCTAATCACATCACCAGGCTGTAATTTCGTCGATGCATACGGGTAATGTGAATGTAGTTCAATACCTTCTATGAGCTCATCGAAACTTGGACGTTCTTCTACATTTAACATTTCTATTGTGATTTCGGTAATATTTTATATCCGGCTCTTTTCNATTATATATCAAATTTAATATTAAATTTGTTTTTCCACAATTGGAAGGACCACATATTAAACACCTAATGCTATTCGGTAATAAGGGATTGTGCTTAATAAATCGCTTTCCTTCTGATTCGACGTCAAAATTCCTTATCGATAAAGATAAGTCTTGCTTCTTTAAGCGCATAATGACGACTGAGGGTAGAACGTTGTTTTATGATATTATATATAACAAATTGTACATTATTCAGGGTAATATAGACGAACTTGTTATGTACTTTTTTATTCTTTATTTATTGACAAGCTGAACAATTTTCGTTTTATTAGATAAAAAAATTAATTAAAAAAAAACACAAAAAAAACAGAAATCACATTTTCTCAACATCTCTAGCTTTTACAACTAATACAACTTTATAAATAAATAATTACTATATACTAAACAATAATCTTTATACATATTTAAAAAAAATTATCCTCATCATTGTCATTTTCTTCCAAATGACCCAGAGCTAAGGTTGAAATTCCGTTATTTAAAGTAAAACGTTTATCATCGTGAGAGTTTAATGAAATCTTTTCCAAGCAGACGGTACTGACTTTGTGAAGGCGTGATTGGATCAGGTACATTTTATTTCTTAAAGACAAATTTTTGAAAAGGCAATTCACATAATCTTCGTACGATATTTGATTTTTGATGACGATTTTCTGCATTCCTTTTAACTTTTTTATTATTTGTTCCTTCTTTTTTATTGCGTACATTTTAGGTCGAAGGCCAACATATTCCAAAATAATTTCACCGTTCATCTCATCTTTAAACTTCCCCATCTTTTTTTTATTGAGATCACTCCAGCACGAGTTCTCTTTAGGAAAATCCGACGTGTCAAAGTATTCCATCATATCGATTGTCTTTATTTTATAAAGAAGGGAATCGGTGTCGGTATAGAGTAAAGTTATATTTTCTGGAACATATCTCGGCAGCATAACATTATAATGGTGATTGTACATATGTTTTTTCGAAATGTCCAAAATTGCCATGCCAATGTATATAGGTTTGTTGAAATGCGCCGTCGTTTTCGCTAAATGAACCGCAGTCAAATTTTCGGTGTAGTAATCGTACGATCTAAACATTCTGGTTTTCTTATTAGTTTTTCTAAATGTTTCCAGTCACATACTAATTTAATATTCCTTCTCTTTCGAACTGATTCCATCGTTTTCCCGAAAATCGAATTGTTGAACAATTTATAAATATCTTTTTGAAAATTCGCAGGAGCGTTTGCCCTTAGCATTGCATTGTACTCTACGTACGGGGCCAACCACCGAGACTGAATAAATGTTAACGCTCTATTAATTTTAACAATTTTTAAACCGTTTTCAACGGCTTGTTTTAGCGCCGTGTAATGAACAACATAGTTTCTTCTGTTGTCCAAATAGGTGACCAGTTTTCTATGTTTATTTATTATTTTGTTTTCTGCCAAAAATGGTAAGTCGTTGTGGTTATCATGAAAATGAATTGGATAATCTACATCAACGTCTAAAATGTAGCCAACCTCGTCGTCTTCCGTCATGACTGAAATATCTAGATCTTCAAGTCTCGCCACCCATTTAAAATCTCTAAGAGGTAAAGGCACTGTCATTGCGTAACCATAGAGGTTTACACAATCTTGGTAATTAATAAAAATTTATTCTTCTTCAGAGTCGAAATTGTCTATATATTTATTATTGGCTTTCGCATAACGGTGAGACACCTGACAGATCCCTCCCCTTACCCCCTTTTCTATCATGAGAATCATATCATAGTCCGTAAGAAGTTGTATTCGTTGTTTTGTGAATTTCAGCATTGCTTCCCAAGACAAGCCAGGGAGAGTAAAAAATTGAGCAGGATCGAGTTTATGGCTCAGTAACGTTATGTCGCGAAAATTTTCAAATACGTCGGCGAGAAATAACATATCTGACTTGAGATAAACGTCACTGTATTCCCCGATAGATTTACAATTAAATCGCTCCCACACTAATTGAGCATGAGCGTAATCATTTTCTGAAATTCCACATCCTTTTAAATTGCTGTAGAAATCCTGCATTGATGGTAGCTTTCTTTCTTCCAGCTTTTCCCAAGACGAAATATACTCATACGGGAATACACCCTTCCTATTTAGAAGAGCCATATGATGGTCTTGGAAAAATTTTCTACTTTCATTTAAACAGGGAACTTTTTGTATCAGGGAATCTAGGTCTGCAGGCATAAATCTAAACGTATCCAAAAACCGAAGACTAAAATAATTGTTTATATACTTGGAAAAGGTTATGTATTTTTCCTCTGAATTAGGGATGACATTAATTCTGCAATTGTCATAGCCCAATTCGCGAACGATAAAGTGACTGTCGTAACCGGATAAATTGTGGAAAAAAACTGGGAGAAACGATGGCGTCTTGTATCGAACATTACATGATTGGTGCGCTGGACCTCGGTACTTCCCCGTCAAATGTGAATGATCCCTAACTTTGATATCGGAGGGTGTAAACATTTTGTCGCACATATAACATATTTGAGATGCTGCGAACGAGATCTCTTCCTCCACAGTCAAAGGATCTGTAGATTTTTTCGCCGCATACAAGTTGTAAATTGCTTCTCCTATGCTTTTAACAGTGGAAATAAAATATGAAGCTGCATTTCTTCCTCGATAGAGTATAGGGGCATTTGGAATAGGCGACGATATGTTTTCGACTTCGTTGGAAGATTTTACATAGAGGCAGTAACTCATTATTACGTGATCGTGTATAAATCGTGTGTAGGTGGTATTATTATGATCGTCCTTAGAAGAATTTGACAATATTGCCTCAAAATCGGCAAAAGAAACAAGCAACTGCATGTCGATAGTGACGTCACAAGAGCAGGCAATTTTGACATATCTGCACTTACGAATGCATTGACTATATCTTTCACCACAGCCCCCTTTGAGCTAGTGGACCCCGTCAGACTTCATGAGGCGGACCCAGATATCGATAGTGACGTCACAAGAGCAGGCAATTTTCACATATCTGCATACACGTAGTAGGGAAAGACGCAAAAAACCCAAAAAATCAAATCTAAATTTTATTGACTTTTTCGATGTAAATCGACCTGCTGAGTCGATGGGAAAATAATTAGCCTCGCAGGACCTATAGTTTGCGAGGAAAACGAAAAAAAGGCAAAAAAATCGAAAAAAATTTATTGACTTTTTCGATGTAAATCGACCTGTTGAGTCGATACGAAAAGAAATTAGCCTCGTAGGACACGTAGTTTTCGGGAAAAACTCAAAAAACCCAAAAAATCAAATAAAAATTTAATCACTTTTTCTATGTAAATCGACCTGCTGAGTCGATTAAAAAAGGAAGTAGGCTCGTAGCACACGAAGTTTTCGAGAAAAAGGACAAAAGCCAAAAAAAAATTGAAAAATCTTTTTTGCTTTTTCTATGTAAATCGACCTACTAAGTCGATTGGAAAAGGAAGTAGGCTCGTAGGACACGTAGTTTTCGAGAAAAAAAAAAAACCAAAAAATCTAAAAACATTTTATTGACATTTTCGAAGTAAATCGACTTGTTCAGTCGAATGGAAATGGAATTAGGCTCCTAGGTGACGTAGTTTTCCAGAAAAACGCAACGCATCCAAAAAATAGAAAAAAAATTATATTGAATTTTTCGATGTAAATCGACCTGCTGAATCGAATTGGAAAGGAATTATGTTCGTAGGACACGTAGTTTTCGAGGAAAACGAAAAAAAGGCAAAAAAATCGTAAAAAATAATATTGACTTTTTCGACGTAAATCGACCTGCTGAGTCGATTGAAAAAGGAATTAGGCTCGTAGGACACGTAGTTTTCGAGAAAAACGCAAAAAATCTAAAAAAATGTATTGATTTTTACGAAGTAAATCGAGTTGCTGAGTCGATTGGAAAAGGAAATCGGCTANCCTTTGAGCTAGTGGACCCCGTCAGACTTCATGAGGCGGTCCCAGATGTCGATAGTGACGTCACAAGAGCAGGCAATTTTCACATATCTGCACCTCCGAATGCATTGACTATATCTTTCACCACAGCCCCCTTTAAGCTAGTAGACCCCGTCAGACTTCATGAGGTGGTCCCAGGAAATTGGACTTTGACCCTGCGCCAGAACTGTCATTTTCTATCTACTCTATAGTTCAGACTACGGTCACTAGGTGCGCTAGTAGACCCCGTCAGACTTCATGAGGCGGTCCCAGGAAATTGGACTTTGACCCTGCGCCAGAACTGTCATTTTCTATCTACTCTATAGTTCATAAACATAGATCTGATAAACCTTAAACCTAAACATTCCGCTTAAAACTGGTAACCAAATAGAACAAGCTGTCAGTACTCTCACAAGTAAAATCGAACACGCCGCTTATCTATCGTCCTCCCCTCCACGCCATCAAAAGTCCTCTCCGAATTCCCATCTTCCCGAATATATCCGTACACTTATAACTTCCAAACGAAGAGCAAGTTTGCGATGGCAACGCCATAGTTTCCCCTCTGATATAGCAACATTTAACCGTCTCACTTATGATTTGAAACTCGAATTATCCAAATACCGTTCATCCCAGTTCCAGTCATACCTCGAATCGTTATCCACACAAGACAACTCCCTTTGGCTAACTACTAGGAAGGTTACCAAGCACAACCAAGTGCCTTCTCCAATTAGAAATCCAAACGGTACCAGGCCTGGACAAACGCAGAAAGGTGTCAGCTACTTTCCGATCACTTTTCCACAGTTTTTATTCCTCATCCCTATATGAATACCACTTCACAATCAAATCATATCAATGAATTCCTTCACTCTCCTCTCCCTTTCGCTCTACCACCTAAGCCCATCCACCCCGCAGATGTCATGTATCAGATTCTCCGCCTTATCGAAAGAAAATCCCCAGGCCATGACCTAATTACCCCTAAAATCCTCCTTAATCTACCGAAAAAAGCAATAGTGTACATTACATCTATTTACAATGCAATATTTCGCACAACCTATTTCCCTATCCAGTGGAAACTATCTTTAATAACTCCAATACCAAAACCACACAAATCCCCCAGTGCCCCATCCTCTTATAGACCAATAAGCCTCCTTCCTATTTTATCCAAAATTTTTGAACGTATCCTCCTTAAAAGATTAATTCCTATATTTGACTCTGAAAACGTAATTCCGAACCATCAATTTGGGTTTCGACCTCTCCATTCTACTGTTCAGCAGTGCTTCAGAGTAGTCGACACGATATCTTCGGCTCTAGAAAACAAGCAATACTGCTCAGCCGTATTTCTGGAAGTTACGGAAGCATTAGACTGAGTATGGCGCCCCGGCCTCCTCTATAAGTTAAAATCTATCCTCCCTCATTCCTACTACCTTATCGTTAAATCCTTCCTCTCAGATCGATGGTTTAAAGTAAGAATCGGCAACTATTTTTCACCTATCACACCAATCAAAGCTGGAGTTTCACAAGGAAGTATCCTAGGCCCAATCGTCTATACCATCTACACTGCTGACATACCCGCACATCCAAATACACAAATCACAACCTACTCGGACGACACCGCAATCTTATCAACATACTCCGATCCTATCCTAGCAACAGAAGCACTACAACAACACCTGAACCTTATTACCAACTGGTTCAATCTGTGGCGGATCAGGTTAAACGAACAAAAAGCCAACAAGTTACATTTACGCTCAAGCGACAAACCTGTCCGCCAGTGCACATTTACAACAAAACAGTACCCCACCATCTAACCAAGTCCGCCACCTTGGACTTTACTTAGATAGTAGACTTACTTGGAACCCACATACACGATTAAAACGTCAAGAACTTATCAAAAGATATGGAATACTCAGACACCTTCTTGGACCAAAATCAAAACTAAGCACAAACTAACCGCTTACAAAACACTCATCTGACTTATTTGGACCTTCGGAATCGAGCTGTGGGGCTCGGCCAAATCCTTACCTCCTAATGTATATTAAGATTGTGGTACTAATTTCATGGGGGGGGGCAACGAAACATCTTAAGGGGTGAACTATACTATTGGCCAAATAAAAAAAAAGTCAATACAAACTTTTATTAAAACTTGCGAAACTTGTCTTTTGGCTAAATAAGGCCAGAACACCATTAAAATTAACTTTCAATAAAACCCCTACACCTAGCAAACCGTTTGAAATCGTACACATGGACAGAATCATACTAGATAAAGTAGAATTTTTAACCATAATTGATTCATTTGAAAATATGCCCAAGCTTATATACTAAAGTCGAGCAAAGTAATCGAAATCGTTGACAAAATAATTGATTTTATAACATATCACGTACTACCTTGGATTCAATAATGCCTTATATAAAGAAATTTCAGAATTGTATAAAATAAACCTTCATTTTCTTTCAACTGAACACCCAGAATCTAATGGAACTGTAGAATGATTCCACAGTACACTTTTAGAACATATACGTATTTTCAATAGTCAAGATAAATTTAAATCAGACTCTATACACTGAAAGGTAATATACGCCGTTTTATCATACAATAACACAAGGCATTCAGTCCACAAAACGCACCCCATTCGAATTTTATTTTTATTCCAGTGTACATAGTTCTGTAAATAGCTGTAATTTGTTTAAATAAAAAGAAATTTTTTTTAAATATTTGAGTGATCACAAATCACCTGAAAGAAATTGCTGGTCAGAACATAGAACAAGTCGGACCTTTAGTTATATGGTTTTTTTTAGCAACATATTTTTGAATTTGTTATAATTTATTATTTTCAATGGCAACTGTAATTATTATGTAATAGTAATTTCTTATAATTTTTATATAGTTGTCTGTTTCACCGTTCAAAATGTATTAGGCTGGGCATGTGCTCCATAGCCATAATCCCAATCACTTCTACAATAGTTTTTCATACTAATTACTATAAATTGCCGAAATCTCGGTGAACCCAGCATTTAGTCTTTTTTTTGACCCGTCTAATGACCTCTACGAAGATTGGATCCCTACGTAGATTATCTGCACGTCGATCGACGTACATCTTATTTTACTGTATGTTCGCGAAAATCGGAATTCCTCTCTCCGAAATGTTGGAAGGGTTTTAGGTTTTTTCTCATCTTAAATCAGCATTTTTTTTGTTAAAAAACTTTTCAGCTTACCATCTTTCCCCCCAAATTAGAATCCTGTTTGCCTCCTCTATTCTCGTATACCTTTTCCCTCCACCTAAAATGTATGTCAAAGATACTGAGCCTCCCATATGATCGACTGCCTGAAATAATCGCTCTACAGATAACTAGAAAGAATATCTCCTGGTATAATCAATGGGCTTCTCTAGCCCAGAAATACTCATGCCCCTGGCAAAACTCCGGAGTTCGGGACAATCTCTCGGACCTTTTAGTGCTTCCTTACAAAATAAACGAAGTTCATCGAGAAGAAGCTGTGAATAAGGCGAAAAGCACAGAGAGGTTCTACTTGTATAAGGAATTTTTGAATGAACACCTACTGTCATATAAACCGAGCCTTTCCCAGGACCTTAATACTAGACTACTTAATTCTAGTTGGGGTAACCCTGGGTTTTGAATGATCCTCACGATAAAACTTGTCCAATTTGTAACAGCCTCGCCAGGGAAGATTGATATCACTTTTCGGGAGTCTGCTTCATCTCTCAGAATTGCGGGTATCTTACTTGGGAAAATAATTATGTTTTTTTTCAAGTTATTCGAATTTCCGCGAGAAAAAAATCCGTGGGGCACTTCCTTGGGGAGACCACAAGACCCGATGATTTAAATTATGGCAGGAAACAAGGGCCAATCAGAACGCAGATATTAAAAATTACGAGGGAGCTCATGGTATCCCACGAAATAAATGTGGGACACTTCGAAGGGAGTCCTTGGGGAGACCACTAGACCCGATGATTTAAATTATGGCAGGAAACAAGGGCCAATCAGAACGCAGATATTAAAAATTACGAGGGAGCTCATGGTATCCCACGAAATAAATGTGGGACACTTCGAAGGGAGTCCTTGGGGAGACCACTAGACCCGATGATTTAAATTATGGCGGGAAACAAGGGCCAATCAGAACGCAGATATTAAAAATTACGAGGGAGCTCATGGTATCCCACGAAATAAATGTGGGACACTTCGAAGGGAGTCCTTGGGGAGACCACTAGACCCGATGATTTAAATTATGGCGGGAAACAAGGGCCAATCAGAACGCAGATATTAAAAATTACGAGGGAGCTCATGGTATCCCACGAAATAAATGTGGGACACTTCGAAGGGAGTCCTTGGGGAGACCACTAGACCCGATGATTTAAATTATGGCGAGAAACAAGAGCCAATCAGAACACAGATATTTAAAATTACGAGGGAGCTCGTGGTATCCCATGAAATAAATGTGGGACACTTCGAAGGGAGTAGTGGAGGGGGGTCCTGGTGGTATCCCCTATACTACTAACATGGTGGCCTCATGGGATGACAGGGAAACGCTCTTGTCGGGTTCAAATTTAAAATGCATCGAACTGCTTGTGGGGTCTATAACCAGACAGATTTAGCTATAAAGTCCATGCCCGATATCAGGTCTGACGTTAGATTTTTCTAGGTATAAAATTGTTGTGGTCATGTGAATTTATTAATTTTGCTGTTTGATTAAATTTTGCGGTTTTGCGCGAAGAGGCCATATTTTGCCCGTTTGCGAGATGAATTTACGTAAACGAACGTTTTTTCGGTTTTTTTTGTAGGCGATTTTTTAAAAATAGAATCTGGAAAATACGCAAGAAATAGATGATCCCGTGTCAATAAGGGCTGAAAATGATTTTCTGACGAAGAGTTCTAAGCCTGTTTGTTCTGAAGTCTATAGGTATGTGGGCGTGCAGCTTTTGTCCTGCTCAATTAAAATATCGAAATAACCATGAAAATAAAATTCGTTGAATTCGAGGAAGAGAGTGTTACGTTTCGTACGGACTGACTAAGGTAGACTTAAGGGAAGATATACCCTCATTAATTAGAACGGATCATATGAATTCCGAAGAAAAAAATAAAATTATTGGATTATCGAAAGAATAGCCTGAAGTTATTAAAAGGGAAAATGATAAATTAACATCGACAGGTTTATTAAAACATAAAATATTAACTACTGATAAAAAACCAATTTATTCACGAAATTAGAGATACTCACAAGTGTATCGTAAAGATGTACAAATAGAAAAAGATAAATTATTAAAAAACAAGTTAATTCAACATGTTAATTGAACCCGACATACTTACAAATGGGCTTTTTATCAGTTTTTTTTTTTTTTTAAATCGTCATTCAAGAATTTTATCGTATCTGGTTCTACAAAACTGGCCAAGGATTGGCTAATTCCTTTATTAAAAGTGATTAAATTGGTTTGAATTGTCCATTCAATATACGTGCATGCTTGGTTGGATCTCTTCAATACAATGTCCTCTTCGTATGGATCTTGATGGGTTGACACCGGAGTTGGGGGACAATGGTACATTTTGTTCTTAGTACAAATATCTTTTGGAAGAATAATTTCATTACTCGGATCGGAGTCTGCGGAATAATTGTTATAAATTTGTTATGACATTTACTTGGGACGGGTTGTATATTAAATAATTCAAAACCAATTGAACAAATTGTGAGTTGCACAAAATAGACTATAATTAATAGACTTCGATTTTACAGTGTAATTTTAACATATTTTAGGCATATTTTATTACCATAATAATTTTCCAACTTTTTAAATTCTACGTGTAATGATGGAAGGATGAACAGTCCCAACTTTAAAAAAATAACTCAATTTTCTATTTCTTGTAAAGTATTAAAAATTAGATTATATAATATTTGTAGTTGATATAATGTGTTTCTGATTTCGATAATTTCTACATTTTTCTTAGATATTTGCCTATTAAATTAATTTTCATTTCCAACTCTTCATCGTTTACTTGGAGTGTTCGAATAGTTTCATTAAAATCTTTTATTTTATCATTTTCTGAATACCATGAATTTTTATATTCTTTTCATTAGGTTTTACATGGTCCATGAATATGTTAAAGGTTTCTCCATCTTATCTATCGAGATTTCCAGTTATACCCTTAATTAGGCTGTCAATCCCGTTAAAAAGGCCCCTTTTATTTCCATTCGTTACGTGGGCTAATAAATGATTAATTTTATCTTATATGATTGTTTTAGGCTGGTTGAGAAAAGTAAAATTGGGTATGGTTTATTCTTTGATTGAATTATTTTGTTTGATAAAATCATATAGTCAGCGACATTGACAATTTAATATTTCAAATTCAAAAAATGTTGGAAATGTATCTTTTTCCGTGCGTGGAAATGTGCGGGTATTATTTCAGCAGTTTTATAATGATACTATGTCAATTTTTTCGGGTTTGTATTTTATTTGTGTTTTTCTTTGTTTTGTTTTGTACATAGACCTTTTTTGAGATGTAAGGTAATTCCTCTCTGTTGGCATTTATACGTCTTAGTACTTTGTCTTTATTTTCATTTATAGATTCTTTAATTTTAGGGAACAGCAGTTTGGTTCGTTCTTTATGGTTTTCAATGTAGTTATTAATTAAATGATTTTCTATCTCATTTTGAAAGGAGTGTGTTCTATTTCAAGATGACCATAAACAATCTCGAATGGGGTGCGTTTTGTGACTGAACGCCTTGTGTTATTGTATGATAAATTGGCGTATTTTACCTTTGTGTGTATAGAGACTGATTTAAATTTATCTTGACTATTGAAAATACGTTGTTCTACTTCTCCAGGTAGCTGGTTCTTTTTATCTTCGGCGATTTTCAAGACATTTCCTCCTGGATGAGACGAATGGTGCAGCAGGAATTCTTTCGGTCTTCACTTGACAAGAATTTTCTTCGAACTGCGATCGAAACCACCGATGTGCACTCTTAAAGATCCGTTGGGCCACATGAACGCAATTGCGGGCAAATGGTCATGGCTTTTAGCTTTTAAACTTTAGCACTAGCGGGCCCTGTTCGGGCGCCAATGAAGTAATCACTCGAGAAACAGAAAAAAACTAACTCACGTTTGCACCGACAGAGTGAGGGGCAGGGGACTATCGCGCAAGTATTATTATTTATTATTTATTTTATTATTATACAATACTTTATTAGAATTGATACACACAAAAAATAGAAACACTGATACAAAGTATAATAAGCATGGCTACGAATCGACTGCTGAGTTCACTGCATAATAAATCTTACAATTACAGAAATATTAAAACAAAAGAAATTCGAAGAGAAAATTTACATATAGCCGGTGTATGAATTGAAATAAATGGAAATGTGAGAAAAAAGAAGAAAACAAAAATAATTAAGAACAAATTGTCTCTTTCGAACTGATAGAGTACTAAAAAACGGCAGTAAAAGTAAAAGTATATGTACAGGGACGACAATTATTGCACATCTGAAAGACACTCGTATCTCACCCTCCAGGCGTGCCGAGCAAAGGAAATTAACGGTAAAGAGGATACTTGGTTAGAAAGACATTCCAGTATTTCCTAAGGTCCTAGGAAAGGCTCGGTTTATATGACAGTAGGTGTTCATTCAAAAATTCCTTATACAAGTAGAACCTCTCTGTGCTTTTCGCCTTATTCACAGCTTCTTCTCGATGAACTTCGTTTATTTTGTAAGGAAGCACTAAAAGGTCCGAGAGATTGTCCCGAACACCGGAGTTTTGCCAGGGGCATGAGTATTTCTGGGCTAGAGAAGCCCATTGATTATACCAGGAGATATTCTTTCTAGTTATCTGTAGAGCGATTATTTCAGGCAGTCGATCATATGGGAGGCTCAGTATCTTTGACATACATTTTAGGTGGAGGGAAAAGGTATACGAGAATAGAGGAGGCAAACAGGATTCTAATTTGGGGGGAAAGATGGTAAGCTGAAAAGTTTTTTAACAAAAAAAATGCTGATTTAAGATGAGAAAAAACCTAAAACCCTTCCAACATTTCGGAGAGAGGAATTCCGATTTTCGCGAACATACAGTAAAATAAGATGTACGTCGATCGACGTGCAGATAATCTACGTAGGGATCCAATCTTCGTAGAGGTCATTAGACGGGTCAAAAAAAAGACTAAATGCTGGGTTCACCGAGATTTCGGCAATTTATAGTAATTAGTATGAAAAACTATTGTAGAAGTGATTGGGATTATGGCTATGGAGCACATGCCCAGCCTAATACTTTTTAATAAATTTCACATAATATTTAAAGTTGGCATTGAAACTAATAGATTATGACAAATTCAAAAATATGTTGCTAAAAAAAACCATATAACTAAAGTCCACAAGTCGGACGACTTCTTCTATGTTCTGACTAGCAATTTCTTTCAGGTGCTTTTGTGATCACTCGAATATTTACAAAAATTTCTTTTTTTATTTAAACAAATTACAGCTATTTACAGAACTATTTACACTGGAATAAAAATAAAATTCGAATGGGGTGCGTTTTGTGGACTGAATGCCTTGTGTTATTGTATGATAAAACGGCGTATTTTACCTTTCAGTGTATAGAGTCTGATTTAAATTTATCTTGACTATTGAAAATACGTATATGTTCTAAAAGTGTACTGTGGAATCATTCTACAGTTCCATTAGATTCTGGGTGTTCAGTTGAAAGAAAATGAAGGTTTATTTTATACAATTCTGAAATTTCTTTATATAAGGCATTATTGAATCCAAGCCCGTTGTCTTCTACAATTTGTGTAGGTAGTGGGTGATGTGTTATAAAATCGATTATTTTGTCCACGATTTCGATTTCTTTGCTCGACTTTAGTATATAAGCTTGGGCATATTTTCAAATGAATCAATTATGGTTAAAAACTCTACTTTATCTAGTATAATTGGGTCCATGTGTCCGATTTCAAACGGTTTGCTAGGTGTAGGGGTTTTATTGAAAGTTAATTTTAATGGCGTTCTGGCCGTATTTAGCCAACAGGCAAGTTTCGCAATGAATTTTTTTGATTTGGCCAATAGTATAGTTCTCTGCTTAAGATATTTCGCTCCCTCCCCCCATAAAATTAGTACCACAATCTTAAAATACATTAGAAGATAAGCCACGCCTTGTAATAAATCTAACAAAAGCTGCGAAGAAAGCATCGGTTGACAACGACAACCCAGTTTCTTAAGTATTATGAAATTGAGGGATCTGGGATCGCCTCCCTCACTCATTCACCTATTTATGGAGATACTGGGACCGTCTCGCACTTCATACACCTGTACTGCTGGTTTCCTTTATATATCGAATCGCTGCACGAATCCTTTCGTGAATGTCATGTTTTTGAGTAATGAGTAACAATCCCAGACACCTCCATTTCATACTACTAGTATTGAGTTTGTCTGGTTGATTGTTCTCCACACTTCCTTCATGGTCCTCCTAATAAATAAGGTGGCGTGATTTTCCGGCTTCACTTTCATCGAGGATTGACAATATTGGCCCGACTTGATTCTCGCAATTTGGATTTTGCGTTGTTTCTGAAAAATTGAGGAGGGAATAGGAGAAAGGGGAAGGGAGGATGAAAAGGGAAGTTTAAGAGGAAAAGAGGTGAAACATACTGAAATAAAATGATTAAAGGAAGTGAGAGATCACTCGTCCTCATGTGAATAAAAGTTTTCCTCTTTTACGACGGTCAGAGAAAGCGTGGGCCTATTCTACCTCGGGACCCACACAGATGATAGAGCCTTGTTAAAAATACAACTAAAGTTGAAGAGGAAAAAAATAAGGCACTAGGCGAGTTATTTTTATTTTAGTTCATATTTAAATTGTGCAATTGCGGAGTCTCATCATTTTGCGCATCAAATTGAGCAGTTCCACTCGTAGTTCTTTTCGCATTCTGTCTCCCATATGGGCCACTTGCTGAACTGAAATTGTTCGTAGATTTTCTTTGCGCATTCGAACGCCGCTTCGAGGCCACCATCAGTCTGAATCATGTCTGTACATTTGTAAACAATAATTCTTTCGAAGCATGTTTTCGGGTTAATATTTACCCCTGCAAGGAATTCCACACAATTTGTAAGTACCGCAGAATTCGTCTGATATCTAAACGGATAAAATGAATTTAAAATTTTTTATAGCGTATTAAAACAATACAAGATAAACACCGCGAAAATTCCGAAGTATGAATACTCGGAGACGGTGCGTTCGTGCGAAAAGTCTGTACGGATTAAAGATGCATCTTCTGCTATGCAAACCCCTTAAACAAATCAAAACCATATCAATGCATGGTGACGATGAAACGACATCATTAAATATTAAACAATGTACGTCTGCGTGTTTGAAAAATTTCCAGGCGGAACGTATTTCAAAAATTGGTGGATACCGATCATTGGTCTGTCGCTTAAGTGGTCTGTCGACATTTCGTCATATTCATTGTCAGGTCTGAATGATTTCTTACGAGTAATGGTAATAACCGAACTGGCTTGTTAGGTAATTTATTCCGATATGCATTCCGTGGACAGACACGTTAAACATGGCGAAATAACGAAACTGAGCGAGGATTAATAAAACTAAAATCGATAAACGGCCAAATTCCAGGTTGATCACCCTCCAGACAACATGAAAAAATTCGCACAATTCATATTTCGGGAAGTTCATGTCTTGTAATTGTATTGTTTTAGAATATAATATGTATATAGGCATATCAAGTCGAGTAAATATGGATACGTTATATAAATCAAGGAAATGTAGAAAAACTTTAATCTAAACTTACAATCTTTTACGTTTCCTGGCATATTGTGCTATTTCACCTCCACCGCAAATTCACATTCCCTGAACATTCTCGATTCCGCTATTCCAGCGAAAGCGGCAAAAATAAGAACACATTTTATGGCGTCCCTAGAATGAATCAGTTTAAAATTGAGTAGATATCTAAATAAATTTAGTTACTTACATGGCCTTATGGATGAAATCACTTTAATCGGCTCCGCCATAACCCGTTCCTTTTATACACCGTTTTTTGTGACACACAAAACAAATTGTTTACACCATCGGACGGACGTATTTGTATTTCCACCTTCCTGTTTACCCTTCAAACAAATTTGAAATGGAATTTTTTTCATTCACAATCTTAACTGTTCACTATGGGCCATATAAAAGTAAAGTAAATAGGTTTTGAGAAGGAATGCAGCCCGCGTTCTTCCCGATATCAACATTATCTGGCCATTTTAAATGAACAACAGCTAAGCTTAAAACCACAAATTTTACTGTTATTATTCGAAAATTCTAATTACATTATATTTAGCAGTTAAAGCACTAAAACTTCTGGGATTTACAATTCGTCTTTCTAAATATTGTCTACCTAGTGTACCACAGCCAGGTTTTGATAACATGTCAAACAAATATTTTCTTTAGGCCCGTTTTCCACTTACAATATCTTTTATTTGGTATGAAAAATTGGAGAAAGAAGAAACGTCATTACCTTCCCGAAACTGGCTACTTTATTTTTTGAAATATAAACATTTTTTCTTCTACCGTTCTCAAATGTTTGAACCGATTTTTCTTTACCTTTTAAAAGTTTCCCTTTTGTTCAGGATAAGACTGTACTATTAAAAAATATTGAAATTTTTTTTTATTTTCTCTTTTCTCAAATGACAGAGCCTTGCAACTTTAAACGACCTATGCAGAGGAAATAAATAAATTAATAAGCTTACTTCCAGTGGATGGTCTATTGGATTGGAGGTCTATGTGATACCTGACAGTTCTGCTCCGAATGTCCGAATATTGAAAAATTAACTCTCTTTTTTTTCTTCTTCTTTTAAATAGTAATCTTGGATTGAAATGGATTTAAGGTTTAGTGACCGGGGCGACTGGTGTTGTTTTGGGACCTAACGAGCGCCTAGGACACTCTCTCTCTCTCTTTCTCTTTCTTTCTTATTTGTTAACTAGTATAATTTAGTAATCAGATTTCAATCTAGTCACAGAATGTGGAGGTGGTATGGTTGTTATTTGAGTTTCAGAGTTTGGCTTCTTACTGCCATTATCCAATGTAAGTATGACCATGGGAGCTTTGCCAGCAAGTAGCTTTTATCTTTTAAATCAAAATTTAACTCCCGATATAAAGGGTATTTTTTTCCTTACTCCCTCTAGAATTTCTCGGCGCCAATTTTGAATAATCTTAAAGAAGCTCACCCATTCTTTAATATTATTTAATTGGGTAAGTACTGTGGTGTCCACTGTGGCCGCCATTACAAGAATATCTTTGAACCATGATAATTTCTTAGCTATGACTTCCATAACTACTATTTTTGGGTATCTATGTTCGGGCACATTCAGTACCTTTATAATGTAATCGTGGTGGAGTTGGAGTGTATGGTGGAACATTAAATTACGATGGGTCTCCATGTAGAAAAATTTGAAGGGGTGCTTATGGTAATTTAAACAGCTTCTTTATAAAGTATTTGTGAAATACCTCTACCTCCCTACATTCTTTCTCTCCCCATACCTGTGCACCATAGCAGACTATGGATCTGAAGACTGTATCAAACACTCTAAACTTGGCTTCAATACCAATATGCTCCTGCATCATGACCGTCCAGATAGCTCCCAACCCTTGCTTGGCTTTATTCACTTTATTTACAAAGTTATTCTTTAATGAGAGTTGTGAGGTTATATTCACTCCAAGGTAGATGTATTCGTTTACCACCTCAATATCATTTCCTCCCATAGACCATTTCTCACTTCTGGCCGGTCTTCCTACATTCCTAAATATCACGGTTTTGGATTTTCTTAGATTCAATTGTAAATCCCAAATATCCATATAATCTTTGAACCGGTTTATCATTCTCTGCAGAGAGTTGGGACACTAAGAGGACAATCGTCTGCATAAGCAAGAACATTAATCTTCTTTTTTCCAACTTGTTCTCCACCACCATCCAGAAATTCTTCTAAGTCATTTAGGGAGAGTGAGAATAGCAGTGGCTCAGTAGATATCTCTGCTTTACACCAGTTGTTATTTCAAAATTCGCGCTTCTACCTTCCCTACACCACACCGAACCCATCGTTCCAGACATCAGCGATGGGTATATGGCTTTTTATACGAAGGACGTTCGGGGGGGGGGGCATTTTTGTAAAACTCATACGGGATACAGTCTATGCCTGGGGACTTAACGTTCTTTGCTATTCTTAAAACGTCCTCAAGTTCTCTCAAAGGGTTTGTCCAAAAAGTCATTTATAGCATACGGCAGGGCATATTGGAATTTCTTTTCAGTTGGTGAGTGGTACAGCGATTTGAAGTGATTTTGCAATACTTCCATTTCAATCATTTTAGCGACCATAAAGTTTTGTTTTTTGAATGTGTTAACAACATCCCAGAACTCTTTACTCTCTCTACTTTTATTTATTGTATATATTAGATCACTAATATATTTTTCTTTATTTATTTTACAGAATTTTTTAAATTCTTTGTTGCGCTCTATGTAATCGATTTTATCATTCGAGTAATTAGTTTTTTTTATACTTTTACGCTTTCTGAGATGCGGTTCTAGATTTATCTTATTTGATCAGCCCAATTAGGATTGTATGCCTGTTTTCTTCTTTGGAGTTTCCCAGTCTCCTTACAAAATCTAAATCATCTGGTGTGATATTCAAGTCTTTTTTTTCGTTTATTATGTTGCATACAAAAAATTCTAGTTCATTTAAATTTACAAATGTATGCGATAATCCAAAAAGGATTATATTTTTTTTCTTATTTCTCTTTCCAGGGCGCATACTCGCTCATCGACATATTTCATTTTTTTAATATGTTCCTTAATATCTGCAACCATTTTGTTTCTATTTAACTCCATTTCTTTACACAAATCAGCTCTCAGCAGTTTCAACTGTTCCATAATCTCCATATTAAATAAATATAGGAATTGAGTGTTCTGCCACACTTCCATTTTTATTTTAAAAAAAAGTTAACTCTCCCACTATATCTTGGCTTGTTCGACCGTTAAGTATTATTAAATTAAAATCACGGAGCAAGTCCATTAATTTTTTACCATTATGGTTTATTGCCTTGTCCTTAGATGTTCTACATAAGTTTTCTATATTTACCAAGTACATTGACAATTCAGCTGAAATTTTTTGCAACTCACCCACTCTTGCATTGAAATCTCCAATCAAACAGAAGTTTAAGTTATTATTAACATTTAAGACTTGTACAGCATATAAGAGTCATTTTCCGAATTATTACAATTAAGGTACACCGGAACAACATACAAAAACAAGGTTTTACCCAGTTTAATCTTGATCATGTTGTATTCCGAAGCACAGATGTGTACGGCTACACCCGCGGTCACTAATGTCGACTTGATCGCGAAGATACAGCCTCGGGACACACTTCCCATCCGGCTGAGTGCCGATCTCTTTGCAGGAATCCATATTATTGTGCGATTCAGGAACCAGTTGCGGACACGCTGGTAATCCTTTTCTTCAATGATGTTTCAAACAATAGAAAGACGTCAAATTTTGTGGCATTATTTTGCAAATCGAATTCGCAGTTTCCGTTTTCATTCCATGTAAGTTATAAGCCAGGTTATCCAGCAGTCTGTGTTTTAGCTGCTATCTTGCCCCTCCAAGGTCATAGCTTGTGGAGTTCGACTTGCGTGACAGTTGCTCGTTCTCTCGTGGTCCTAACTCATAAACAAATCGTTTGAGAGGCTCTTTAATACTCGCACTATCTTCTGACTTAACTCGTTTTCCTGTGTCGTCTCTGGTGCCCTTCGATAGGGAAACTTTTTCCGGTGGAGAGTTCATAGGGCGTTTATATCCTCCTTAAAGCTGCTGTCTACGTGATTCCTTAGTTGTTTCTGATATTGGCTCTCTAATTATTACCGGATTACCGCATATTTGCCGTCTGCCCGTTCTTTTAAAAGTTGGGGGCGCAGCATTTTTTTTCCCGTACCTGCTTTGGGTAATCTTCAGAAATAACAATATTGGTTTCTTTCGATTTAGCCGACTGCCTTAGGGATCACTATTTTTGTTTTGTATTTGATCAGCCCAATTAGGATTGTTTGCCTGTTTTCCTCTTTGGAGTTTCCCAGTCTCCTTAGAAAATCTAAATCATCTGGTGTGATATTCAAGTCTATTTTTTCATTTATTATGTTGCATACAAAAAATTCTAGTTCATTTAAATTTATAAATGTATGCGATAATCCAAAAAGGATTATGTTTTTCTTTCTTATTTCTCTTTTCAGGGTGTATACTCGCTCATCGAAATAGTTCATTTTTTTCTATTTCATTTGTATGTTCCTTAATATCTGCAACCATTTTGTTTCTATTTAACTCCATTTCTTTACACAAATCAGCTCTCAGCAGTTTCAACTGTTCCATAATCTCCATATTAAATAAATATAGGAATTGAGTGTGGCAGAATGTTTTCAAATCATTGTTTCCTCACCAGCGTTTTTTTTAATCAATCTGGGTCGTTGATGACTAATACTGCAAAAATTGTAAATACCCAGATACTAGCAACAATAATAGAAAAATGCCAAGGAACGGATCTCCTCACTATTTCTTGTAGAATTTATTCTAATATCCAATTTTGCAATTACTAATAATCATTAATGACTTCTTCCTATCTCGATACCGCTTTAATTATTCACTGCTACTATTTAATTCGTGTCCAACAGTTTCCACTCCCGTAGGAAACAGTGAGCACCGATTTAAATCAAATTAATGCAGAGCTCAAATTAGCGTGACCGTCCTGGACAGGAGTTCAAAGTCAACTCCTCGAAAAATTGTTAAAGTACACGGCAAAACTGTTATTACATATCATCTTCCAAATATAGGCTTTATTTTGTTTTGGGAACGACTTTATTAAATTGATTATGTCTTTTGAAAGTATTGCTTTAAAAGGTGAACCAAAATTGTCTGCTAATTTATATATCTTAGGTTCGGATGGTTCAAATTCTACTTGGGAGAATATGATTTGATTTTTTCCACGATTCACTGGCGTGTCAACTATCGGCACCGAGATTATCGTATTGCTATCAAAATCGGAATGTATCGTATCGCGGTCGTTTGATAGTTCATTTTCATTGAATTTTGCTATTAGCGATTCGTTATCGATTTCATTTACATTATTTTGATCCCCTGGTTCACGTCTTGTAGGTCGCTTCCGGGGCACTGTAGATAGTCATTCGCGAAGTCAGGATATAGCGATGCTTGTTGTAGGAGTTCCTCGAGTTCTTTGTCGCTACAATTCTCTTCGTCCATGGTTTCATTTGCGT
This sequence comes from Cimex lectularius, assembly GCF_000648675.2. Lineage (NCBI taxonomy): Eukaryota > Metazoa > Arthropoda > Insecta > Hemiptera > Cimicidae > Cimex > Cimex lectularius. The sequence continues at coordinate 136,930 of NW_019394195.1, forward strand.
TTATCTCGACACGCGATAATCCATCGGCAACAGCATCCTCTGAACCATTTTCATAAATTAATTCGTAATCGAGCTCTTCGAGTTTTAGCCGCCAACGTAATAATTGTGAATTTGGTTCCTTTAATGACATCAACAATTTGAGGGGTTTACGATCACAACATATCGTCAATTTTTTTCCGAATAGATAGGTTCTGAAATACTTCGAAGATCAGACAATGGCTAAAAGTTCTTTTTCAATTACAAATAAACTTGTCTCGGTATCATTGAGCGTACGACTTGCATAAGATTCTGGAAGATCAGCACCATTGGTTTCTTGGTTCAGAACTGCACCGATGGCGCAGTTACTCGCGTCTGTAGTTAATATGAATTGCTTAGTGAACTCAGAGAATTGTCGTTCGTCAATATTTGTCGACATGAGCGGAATGCGTTTATACAATCTGAATCATAAACATATCCAATCCCGTTTTTTTTAAAAACAATTATGTAGTCAAAGATTTTGTTAACTGGGCAAAAATTGGAAAGAATTTAAGGTAATAACCGAAGATACCGAGAAAATTCTTTATTTGTTTCACAGAATTGGGTAGTTTGGTATTGCTCTTACCTTTTGTAAATTTGGTTTTATACCATTTTCTGTTATTGTGTGGCCCAAATATGCAATTTCTTGTTTTAAAAATTCCGTCTTTAATATCATTAATCTATTTAAAACATTGTTTGAATACATCGTTATTTATGTATTTATTTAGAAGTCGTGAGATGCGGTCTGGTGTGATGTAGGTTTCAGAAAAACATTTTCTTTATCGTGCCAACGTTTCGATCTTTATTGAGATCATCTTCAGTTCTTCTCAATAAAGATCGAAACGTTGGCATGATAAAGAAAATGTTTTTCTGAAACCTACATCACACCAGACCGCATCTCACGATTTCTAAGTAAGTATCGATTGACGGTCACTAATCACCACACGTTATTTATGTAGAAGGATTTATATAAGTAATTTATTAATTACCAATTTGTTTAAGCCGTAGGTTTATTGTTATTAAAATAAAAAAAATGAAATAAACCAGTTGAACTCTTAAATAAACAACATAAAGGAAAACGAAAAAATCGCTAGGAATGCTTCACGGGAATGTTGAGAACATGTGCTTGACAATTTGACTGGGAAACATAAACAGCGCTTTCGGGAAGATAATTTTCTCGCATTACAATACGAAGGAGAAATACGTTGAGAAGGGAAAGACGTTTAACTAAGTTTTTAAATTGAGAACAACGACTCGCACAAAACAAATTGATTGTTTATGTTCCGGGAGTGCTGGGTTGGCTGGCTTGGGTTGTCTACAGGGGGTGCTCCACATGCAAAGGGCAAATGGTCCCATGGAAGGGGGGAGGATGTGGACTTTTCCAGGGCATGTTTTGCCGTGTAAGGTTTTTATCCACATCCTCCTAATGCTGCCGAAATTAGGAGTACCCGTATGAGAAGCGGGTGTATGGGGTAGTGCCCTTTGGAGGTAGCCCGAGACGGTTGGCTTTGACACCACAAAAAAAAATTCAGTCTTGTCGAAATGTATTTTAAAATTTGTCTGCCTTAGTCTTCTAAATACTCCTTTTAATGTTTAAATGTGTTCCTGAAGACTCATAATAAAAATAATTATATCGTCGAGGTAAACCATACCATTGGTTATACCTCCAGGATATTGCCCAGTATCTATATATTGACTTCTTTCAATCAATTCATTATTCTTTTAACTCAACCAAGACCTGAGAAAGAATAATTAATTGATTGAATAAAGTAACTTAGTCAACTGGTAGAGTAGCGGCGTATTTAGCCGAAGGTCGTGGGTTCGAATCCCGCTCGTGACACTGACTTTTTTCTCAACTAAGACCTTAGAAAGAATAATTAATTGATTGAATGAAGTAACTTAGTCAATTGGTAGAGTAGCGTCGTATTTAGCCGAAGGTAGTGGGTTCGAATCCCGCTCGTGACGCTGAGTTTTTTTTATCTCAACCAATACCTTAGAAAGAATAATTAATTGATTGAAATCAGAATTTATATTACCATTATAACTCCTTTCATAAATTTAATACTTCTCTCGTTATTAGCAAATTCATATTATAGGGTTTGCATTAATACATTAAGATTGTTTTCTTTTGGAGACATCATACCTCCTTCCATAGGAGGTATTTCATAGGAAACCGGCTTCTATACTAGAGTTGTGGATATCCTAAATTTTGTCGAGTTCTGATTCGTACAACCATGGACCTACGTTATTGAAAAATTTTTGTTTCAGCAAAAAATATCACAACTGTACAGAAGACGAAAGTGTTTAGGATTTTTTAAGTTGTGAAATTTGTTTCACCTAATGTTTGATTTAAATAAGTAGTGTTCAATTACAGTACAAAGAAACGGAGTCTCATCGCTATTACATCGTTTTAACCATGATTATTTCAAGGGCAGTTCAACACATAGTTTTTGCATTGTTTCTCCCAAATAGGCCATCTGTCGAATTTATATTTTTTGTAGATGAAATATGCGCAGTGGAACGTCGGTAGAACGTCATCTCTTTGACTAATCACTGTCGGAGAAAACAACCATTTGTGAACAATAATTCTTTCAAAGTATTTTCTTGGCTCGATACTTACACGAGCAATCCATTCGGCAGAAGTTCCACAGACCGCACATATAGTCAGATACCTAAATGAATAAAATTAAGTAAAAACTTTTTGTAGCATATTAAAACAATGGAATATAAGTTATACCCCGAAAAGGCCGTAGTAATGTGTTAAGGATAATATTTCAAGATTCGCTTTGTAGTCGGAGTCAAATCCACTTGCATCTTCTGCTATGCAAACCCCTTAAACACAATATCAATGCGTGGTCACAATGAAACAAAAATCATTAAATATTAAATCATGTACGCTTATATGTGGAAAAATTCCAGACGGAACATTTTTGAGGAATTTGGAGGTTACCTAAAATGATGGGGGGTTTTAGAATCTTTTCGGTTATTCATAAACGTTGATAGCTTTTCCTATATTTTTTATTGCATTCGACAAAACAAATGCTACAAAATGATGTTTTTACATAGTTTTGGGAAAGTAGAACGGCTAAATAAAAATTTAAGATAATATCAAGGTGAGAAAATGTAGATACGCCGAATAAAATGAAAATGTAGAAAACTTACAATCCGATACTTTTTCTGGCGTTGTGATTTTTCACCTCCTCCGCAAATTGACATTTTGTGTATTTCTTAAATTCCGCTGTGATAGCAAGATCGGCAAGAATAATAACAATACACTTGATGTAGACCCTGGAACGAATCAGATTTTTGGAACATTTTTGAGGAATTTGGAGGTTACCGTTCATTTTAGTCTGTCTATCCTAACTTATGTGGTCTCATGGCATTTCGCCTTATTCAATGTTGGGTCTTACAAAGGGGCGACTAGGTTGGTGTGTCACGGATTTGGACCAAACCTTTTTTGGTGATTCTACACTGCAAAATATCGGACACGTATCGTCCACTTGTATTTTACGGCATTTTTTATAAGTTGATGGCCATAAAAATATAGAAAACATTATGAAAGTTTATCAATAACCAAAAATTGTTCAGGTAACCTACGTCATATATTTTTTCTTAAAATAAATAAGAAATTTTGTTTTAGTATCTCTACAGACCCAAAAATATAAATTTTTCTTTGAATTTAAGTTTATTTATTTTTTAACCTCTAAAATTTTTCCGATTTTTAAGAAGTCGTTATCGGAATCTGATTAAAACGGCTATGACTAAAAAACGGCTAAAAAGATTTTAACGTCTATCATACGATTTAAAAGAAGAGGAACGTATCTTTTTAAATGCACTTCTGCGATAAAACTATATAAAACATTTCTGTAAGAAAATACACAAAATAGGGAAATTATTTGTTAGAAATCGACCTCCTTTTATTAAGTGGAAATAAAAGTCCGATTTTAATGTTTGATACAGATATAAAATGCACTTGACAATTTCTTTGTAATTCTTCAATATTTTGGGGGGTTTTAGAATCTTTTCGGCTATTCATAAACGTTGATAGCTTTTCCTATATTTTTTATTGCATTCGACAAAACAAATGCTACAAAATGATGTTTTTACGTAGAACGGCGAAATAAAAATTTAAAATAATATCAAGTTGACAAAATCTAGATACACCGAATAAAAAACTATCAATGTGCACGTTTAAAGTTCCGTTGGGCCACATGGACGCAACTGCGGGACAAATGGTCATGGCGTTTAGCTTTTAAACTTTATCTACTAGCGGTCCCTGTTCGGGCACCAGTTAAGTAATCACTAGAGGAACACTTAAAAAAATAATTAAAAAAAAAAATAAACTACTTGTCAAAATCGTACAGTGTTTATGTTTAAACCGACAGAGTGAGGGACAGAAGACTATCGCACAAGTAACTCCTGGATATTTGAGAATTAGGATTTTTATACTATTTTAAAGAAATGCTGATTAAGGTGATGAGAAAAACCTAAAACTTTCCAACATTTCGGAGAGAGGAATTTTGATTTTCGCGAACATAAACGTAAAATAAGATGTTCGTTGATCGACGTGCAGATAATCTATTGGGTTGTCCGGAAAATAATGCAGGATTTTGGTATTAAACAAAAAAAAAGAAACTAGTTACTTTAAAGCAATGTTCTTTAATCAAAATAATTNGAGTAATCCTGTAAACGTAAACAGAATATTTTATATAGATTTTTTTTAATGAAAACTTAAAATCCTGCATTATTTTCCGGACAACCCAATACGTAGGGTTCCAATCTTCGTAGAGGTGATTAGGCGGATGAAAACAAGACTAAATGCTGGATTCACCGAGCTTTCGGCAAATTTATAGTGATTATATGAAAAACTATTTTACACGGATTGGGTTTATTGCTATGGAGCACATGGCCAGCCTAAGACATTTTGGCGGTGAAATACACAACTATATAAAAATTATAAGTAATTACTTAAATTCACTATTTTCGTGGTCCGCTTGACCAATTAATACTTTACAAGACATTACTAATTTTTGCCCAACACTGGGTAAAACAAAGCAAAAAATCAATGTTAGAATGAACCAGCACAGATTAGATTGCGTGCCCCAAAATGAGACCGGTAGAGAGCGCACAATTGAGGCGTTACTAGGCTTCGTCTTTCGTAACCTTCACTAGTCATAGCAGTCCAACCGGACGCGTCGGGGTTCGTCGCTCTCTTTCTTTAATTTTTATTCCAGTGTACATAGTTCTGTAAATCGCTGTAATTTAGTTTAAATATAAAAAAACAAACAGTTTTTGTAAATATTCGAGTGATCACAAAAGTTCCTGAAAGGAATTGCTACTCAGAACATAGAAGAAGTTGGACCTTTAGTTATACGGTTTTTTTAGCAAGGTATTTTTGACTTTATTATAGTTTATTAGTTATTTTAGTCAATTTTAAATATTATGTGATAGTGATTGTTTATAATTTTTATATAGATGTCTGTTTCACCGTCAAAATGTATTAGGCTGTCCATGTGCTCCATAGCCATAACCCCAATTATTTGTACAATAGTTTTTCATATTAATTGTTTCTTCATTCTTGGGAAAGTAATTATACCGTTTCATTGCATTAATATTTAATTGTATTTTTTTTTAATTTGTAATAAAATAGGCCCTGATGATGGCACTATAAATTGACGAAAGCTCGGTGAAACCAGCATTTATGGAAATGAATGGTAGAGTGAGTGCGGTGTTCAATTCTTTTTAAAAAGATAGTTTCTACTCGCAAGTAAGTTGTTTTCAACGAACCAGGTTTCGACCTTTTAGCTCATACTGAGGTTGAAGGAGTAACTTTCCCTTTTTCCCTCGTCAATTTTTCAGAAACAACGCAAAATCCAAATTGCGAGAATGAAGTCGAGCCAATATTGTCAATCCTCGATGAAAGTGAAGCCGGAAAATCACGCAACCTTATTTATTAGGAGGACCATGAAGGAAGTGTGGAGAACAGTCAACCAGACAAACTCAATACTAGTAGTATGAAATGGGAGGTGTCTGGGATTGTTACTCATGACTCAAAAACATGTAATTCACGACCTTGTTTTTATTTAGGACACTTTTTCTCATATATCTCGTAGACGGCTCGATGGATTTTTTTTTACTTCTAACGTTTTTACATTAGTTTTGAACCGATCTAAATGGTAAACATCAATATCTCACTAGCACTCTCAACTCGACAGACTAGAACGACACATCTACACGGAAACCAAACTTTGATTGAATCCAAAAAAATTTCTGGCCTCGTACAAATTCATTTTTTTAATCTAAAATTTTCTAGCATTGTATAAATTCATTTTTTTATCTGAAATTTTCTAGCATTGTATAAATTCATTTTTTTACACATCGTACATATATTTATAAAATTTAAACAATGTTTATTAATCCCATGTTCTGAAGATGATCTCAATAAAGATCGAAACGTTGGCACGATAAAGAAAATGTTTTTCTAAAACCTACGTAACACCAGACCGCATCTCACGATCTCCGAATAATCATTGGCTAACGGTAACTAAACATCACATATTCCTAAATGGTAAAGCATTCAGAAAAAAATTTAAGAGTTTTACTCCGCTATTTCTCTTATATCCCCTAGACGGCTCGATGGATTTTCTTAGTTCCAACGTTTTTCTGTTAGTTTTGGACCGCACTAGATGGGAAACAAGTAAAACCCGAGTTTTCCTCCGCTTTTTCTCTTGTTTCGAATGTGATTCAGACTGAAAAATTTTCCACGGCTAACGTTTATTACCCAATTAAGTCATTTATAATGGCTTCTCGACAATTTCCAATTCTTATATTTTAAGGGTTTTGATTGAGGAAAACATAATAAAAAATTGATCTACAGCATGTAGTTTTAAACTTATTTTCTCAATTCCGCTGCTAACCGTACGAGCAAAAACCCCGTCAAATCCTTGCATTCTGAGAACGTTTCCGTTTCCGAAAACATTTCATTTTGTACCAATTTTTAATTGAATCGTTTTTAAACTTTCTTAGGGCCCTACATTTCGTATTACGTCATGCCATAATTTTCCAGTTTATTTCTGGAAAACTGCTCCGACGATTTTTAGCGTACCAAGGTTTTCAACGCAGGTGCGACCGCAATTAGCGTTATACATCAATATAAAAATTGGGAAATTTGCTCGGATGTTTGATATATTCGGTATTCCAGTATTATCAATAGCTGTCGTGGTTGATATAATTTTCAAAAAGGCCGAACTTAAGCTTTTCCAGTCGTGAGAGTTATTTCTTTTGGTTTCGAAAAGATGTAATTTACTCCTTAGAATATAAGAATCGGTTGCCTTAATAGGGTAAGCATTCCAAAGGAAGAACTAAATCAATATTTTTCTCGTTTGTACCAAAAGCCTTAATTAAAAAAAATTGGAGAAGTGTAAACGTTTGAGGTAATTGCATTTTCTATTTTGATATCAATTTAGTTCATTTAAACGTTTGGTCACTAAAATGATTTTTGTGTTGAATTCAATTTCTTTTCTTTTCTCAAATGGATCTGAACGCCTGACAGACAGCCTCGGCTATTGTCATTTTTGATATTTTATTATTACTTTTGTATTTGTTTATAATTATGAAAATAAAAGTATCTATCTTTTTATTAATATAAGAGGAGCGGAGTAAAACTCAAAAAATCTTTTTGGCCAGTTTCCTATTTAGTTCGGTTGAAAACTAACAGACAAAAGTTAGAAGTAAGTATGAAATTCGAACGAGCCGTTTAAGATAATACAGTGGCATGGAGACCGCCACAACGTCATCGGAGACCCTACGTGGCGGGAACGCTTGTGTCGGTTTTCCCCTCTATCTGGGCCCCAGCTGACAATACAATACTTGCCACCACGTGGTCCTATGAGACGAAAAGCGAAGAAAAACGCATAAATTTTTTTTGACTAGTATCCCATCTAGTTCAGTTCAAAACTAACAGAAAAACGTTGGAAGTAAGAAAATCCATCAAGCCGTCTACGAGATATAAGTGGAAAAGCGGAGGAAAACTAGGAAATTTTTTTTGGCTTATTTCTCTTCTAGTACGATGCAGAACTAACAGAAAAATGTTGGAAGTAAGAAAATCCAGCGAGAGGAAGCTAGAATGCAAAAGTCAGAACATAATGCACATTATTTTGAGATTGATAAAAATGTGTAGAGATTAGTGACCGTTAATCGATAGTTATTCAGATATCGTGAGATGCGGTCGGGTGTGATGTAGGTTTCAGAAAAACATTTTCTTTATCATGCCAACGTTTCGATCTTTTATTGAGATCAATCTTCAGGGCCTGGGATTGACAAACAATGTTTACATTTAACAATTACATTTAGGATGTGGAAAAGTGAATTTATACAATGCAAAATATATTTTATATTCCAACAAAGTATTTCTACTCACTCAAAGTGTTTGTCTTCTGTGTAATTGTGCCATCCTTGCGTGTCGTGTTGAGTGATCGATTGTTGATATACCAAAGTCGAGCAAAGGAATAGAAATCGTTGACAAAATAATTGATTTTATAACACATCACCCACTACCTACGCAAATTGTAGTAGACAACGGGCTTGGATTCAACAATGCCTTATTTAAAGAAATTTTAGAATTGTATAAAATAAACCTACTTTTTCTTTCAACTCAACACCCTCAACACACATAGACGTATTTTCAATAGTCAAGATAAATTTCAACTTGAAACAGAACAAACTTCTTTCAAAATGACACAGAAAATCAATTAATTAATAACTACATTGAAAACCGTAAAGAACGAACCAAATTGCTGTACAATACAATTAAAGAATCTATAAATGAAAATAAAGACAAAGTACTAAAACGAATAAATGCCAACAGAAAGGAATTACCTTACATCTCAAAAAAGGTCTATGTACAAAACAAAACAAAGAAAAACACAAACCCGAAAAATTATAAAACTGCTGAAATAATATCCCGAATTTTCGGTTGAAACGCGTGGTTCCTTTTCATGTGATATTGCGATAAAGAACGAAATATTTCGTGAATTTTCCGACGTCAGATTTTTCTTAGTCGATGATCCTGTATTGAATGTCTCGATTTTGCTTGGGCGAGAATTTTTGAAAAACGCGGAGATTATTGTTAAAAATACTAAGATTATTTTTGGGCCAGAAGAAAAAATTCCCCAAGTATTTTCATTTAATACGCAAATTCAAGAACTAGACGTTGGTATAATGGACATCATTTGTGGAAGAACTAAAGTATAGTTACAAGCCGGATAAAATCAAAGATGGTGTCGTTAAAATGAGAATAATTTTATCCGATGAGAATCCTGTTTTTTCACATCCTCGACGACTTTCAATAGCAGAAATGGCAGATGTTAATGCTCAAATCGCGGAATGGCTAGATAACAATATTATAGAACATAGTGATTCGGAATTTGCAAGCCCACTCGTGCTGGTTCCGAAAAAGGGTGGATCAAGAAGAATTTGCGTCTATTTCCGACATCTCAACAAAAAGACCGCCACCCTATGCCCCTTATCGATGATCAATTAGACCAGTTACGGGGAGCTACAATTTTTAAATCGATTGATTTGATTTTTTCATGTACCAGTAGACGAAAAAAGCTGCAAATACACAGCGTTGTTTCCCCAGCTGGACATTATCAGTATTTACGAGCCCCGTTTGGATTGTGTAATTCGTTTTTTTTCTTTTTTATTTGTAAAGTAAACGTTATTTAACATTTCTGTCATATACAGTTTCGTTAACTTTACAGCACTACAATATAACATGACACTCGCTATGAGGGCTCAGCCCATTGGCGGTCCTCAGAATTTGTATTCATAATAAATAGTGATCAAACAATACGATAAACTGTTTTATTTTTAATTTTTATTTATTTTTTATTTTGTAACGTTCATGACAATCTGCCAATGCAGCACTGAAAATGGTGTGTTTCGTCACTCCTGTTGAACTTCATACCGTAGGGAATCGCTGTGATGTTTCCGTTTTAGTCTTCGCTGCTGTCTTGGAAGGGGTATATTATTGGCTGCTGCTCTTGCGGTCGGGTTTTCATGCGTGCACATTAAATCGTGGAGTTTTTGATAGCGTTCTTTTATGATATCAGCAACTGATGGTATTTCAAGATCTTTGTGCAGTATGGCATTTCTTACATACCAGGGGGCGACGGTTATTATGCGGAGCAGTCGACTTTGAATAGTTTGTATCCTTTGGATTTGAGTCCGTGACGCAGAACCCCCAGATCTCACATTGGCCCATACTGGGCGTATAACTACAATATAGCGCTTTAAGTGTAGTGGTAGTTTTGAATTTTCAGAAATAATTACTTTTAAATTAAATAATTTACTTTAATTGCTTTATCCGATATCTAATTTTTTTTATTGTTTGATCAATATGCGAGATCCACGTCAGCTGCTCATCAAGGGTTATTCCTAAGTATTTTTCTATTGGTGCAGAAGGGATGCTTTGGCCGTTGATTTCTATCGGGATAACCGTTACCTTTCTTTTTAATGTAAACTTAACCAGTCTAGATTTGCTGACATTTAATTTCATTCGCCAGTCCTTGCACCATTTTTCCACCATTATTGCATGCGATTTAATGTTTTCTGCTGTGCTTTGGCATGTACCTTTATTTCGGATCGCAACATCATCAGAAAATTGTGCCAGTGTGTTATTAGTTTTCATGGGAAAATTAGAGGAGTATATCAGGTATAGGTAAGACCCAATGCAGCTACCTTGTGGTATTCTAGCTCCAATATTAGCGGCAGAGGATGATGCGTTTCCACATTTGACGGCAAAAGTACGATTTGATAGGTATTACTGAACTATCCTGTACAGCAGGGGTGCTCAAACTTGAACTGCTGGCGATCTACCTCAATATTTTTAGACTACTTACGATCGACTCTGAGAGGCTGCAAGTGTGTGTGATGCAGGGTTGTCGTACATACACGATACACCCTACCTACCTAGGTAGGGTGTACCGTAGCATATATAGATATTAGCTTTCTGCACAATATAGGTACATTATTTTAGTCAAGGTTTGGGTTAGGTTTAGTTAGGTTCTTCTCTACAATATCAATGAAAAAACTCATAGTTATTCAAAATTGCGAGTTTATTGGTTGTTACAAAACAAAAGAGTTACATATGGTGTTAAACTTAACTAAGGAGTGGCTTTGGATGTTGAAGCGTGGCACTGCATGTCCTCAGCATACTTTTCATAAGATGGTACGTAACCACTGAGTGCTAATCGCAAGCATGATGACATATGATCGTCAGTTAGTCGATTGCGATATTTTGACTTAATTATCTTCATTTCAGAAAATGCAGACTCGCACAAGTAAGTTGACCCAAAAAATGCCGTCAGTTGAAGGGCGATTTGCCTTACATTCGGATATTTATCTTCAGATATAAAACACCAGAAATTTGTATCAGATGCTGTAGCTTTGAGATGTATATCTGATATAATCTGCACCAACTCATTTTCAACAGAACATGAGTTCATATTAAACTGACTTGCTATTTCAGTAGCTAATTCCTCAATGTTTTTACATGAAAAATGATAACTCATAAATGATGCTATATTTTCCAATTTACTGCGATCATAAAAACGCATTTCGAATTGTCCCAAAATATTTGATAATTCAGCCTCATACGTATCATAATTCAACTGAGGAATCCTTGCTTTCAAAGACGGAAAATGTTTCAGATCCTTTCTTTTCAGTTGATCTATCATAAGTTGCAATTTACTTTTGAATGCGTTTACTGCGCTAATCATCTCAATAATAGTTTTTCCTTTACCTTGAAGCTCCAAGTTAACGGTGTTTAAGTGCATTGTGATGTCAGTCAAAAATGCCAAATCAGTCAGCCATTTTTCGTTTTTCAAAATCTGAGTGTCATCACCTCTTTCGTCTAGAAAAGCTGTTATTTCGGGCAATAATTCTTGAAACCTTTCTAGGAATTTTCCGCGACTCAACCACCTGACGTCCGTGTGAAGAACTAAATCAGTGTGTTCAGCTGACTCCCTATCTTCCAACTGCAACTGAAAGAGCCGCCGTTGCAAGCTACGTGCACGGATGGAATTCACAATTTTTGTTGCAATGCCCATAATTTCCTCCGTGTTTAAAACTTTTGAACACAAAACTTGTTGATGTATAATGCAATGGAATGAAAAAAATGAAGGGAATTCTTCATTAGCTCGACACAATGCCACAAAACCGTTTTTGTTTCCAGTCATTGCTGGTGCTCCATCGGTTGTAATGCACACTAATTTATATATTGGTAGCTCGTAGTTTTTTACAAAATTGAAGAAAACGTCATATATATCTTCGCCACGGGTCTTCCCCTTCAGAGGAATGATTGTCAAAAATTCTTCCTTAGCCAACATGTCATTGAATACCATCCGAATAAAAATACACAGCTGGGCAGTGTCTGTCATATCGGTGGATTCGTCGAACTGTAAAGAAAAGTATGTACATTCCATGATATCATGTTTTAGTTTATCTGCGATGTCCTGACTCATGACTTCAATACGCCTTGTGACAGTCGGACGAGATAACTGAAGTTCTCTAATAGCAGACATGATTTCTGTTTTATTTTTAAAATCTCCAAATAAAGTCTCACCCGCTTCAATAAATGCTTCCTTCACCACCGATCCATCTTCGAATGGTTTCTTGCGTTTCGCCAATATATGAGATATTTTAAATGACGCGATCGTAGCAGCTTTTGATTGTTTGGCTGGTCTTGTGAACATGGATTGTTCTTTTTTCAAACAAGATATCAAATCACTTACTTTTCGTTTTCTTAATTCACTCTGTGGCGGAAAATCCTTTTCATAGTTTTTATGAACCGTTTTATGATGCCTCTCTAAGTTACCACGCTTAGGTATTGCAACTGACGCACGACAAATAACACAAATGCACTTATCCTTCACCATACAAAAGAAAAATTCTTCCTCCCAATCCTTATTAAAATGATACGTTCTAGATTTCACTGCACTCATTTTCCACTATTTAATAATAAACTTTGTATCGACGTAGTATCGCCATCAAGTTACAATTCAGAATGACTCCAATTCCTGCAGGCACAACATTTATATCGGCGTGAACGAAAGTCTCGAATGTTCCCGTCAAACGCGCCGCCCGAAACTAGACTGTACTGTCTCTCGTTGTTTCTAGACTAGACTGTACTGTCTACTAGTCTAGAAACAACGCGGCTTTTCTTTGACAAGTGCCGCGCGTTCCTTTGATAAAGCCACCTTTTGCCGCAAGCAGTGTTATTTTATTACGTAATACATTTTTGTAGTTTAGTTACCTACCTACTTATTAAAAAATTTTTTCTTCTCGAGATTTACTCAAAAAGCACTCGCGATCGACTGGTCGATCGCGATCGACCGTTTGAGCACCCCTGCTGTACAGGGTTTCTGGAAGTTGACCTTTAATTTATTTCTTTTTTACCTCTAAAATTTTTCCGATTTTTAAGAAGTTATCGGAACATCTGATTGAAACGGCTTTAACTCAAAAATGGCTAAAAAGATTTTATATAGGAAAATTACAAGCGTACAAGCGCATTTAAAAAGATACGTTCCTGTTCTTTTAAATGGTATGTGCTTTTTCTATATTTTTATTAATGTTGGAAGAAGGGGCTATCCTTAATTGGCAGCAACGCTCCTTACTTTTGCTAGTTCGCCGGAATCTGCTCCTCCACGTTGACTCACTGACAGTAGGACGCGAAATGAAGAAAGATTAAATTAAACTAAATTAAATTAATGTGATATACATACATTGGACGATAAAGTTAATTTAATTTAAATAAGTTGAACAATAAAGTGACCTGGCCAGGGTCAATAGATTAAAGAGAGTAGTGACAGACTTATTACAAGACATTAATCAAATTACACAAAAAACTTGGTTTTAAATGTTTTTCACTGTAGTTAACAATTAAAGAAAACAAACACTTCAAATCAGTGTTATTTTTTTTTTTTTTTTTNGTGTGGCGGAGTTATGTACGTACTGGGTCGCCAATCCCAGGACGTGAGATTTTTAGTTCGTCTCAAGAACCTTCCTAGGGACGGTAACCCTAGGGTGTGTACTGTTAGTGTACTTATGTCAGTGTAAGTGTAGGTAGGGGGATGTGTAATATGTGGGTGGACGCAGTTTACCCTCATGCCCGGGAGAACAAAGTGTTATTGAAAGACGTGAGCAGCCGAAAGGAAAGGTCTGACCTGTGAACAGCAAAATGATGTGCGGCGAAGAATTGCACGCGCCTCGCCAACGCGTCTTTCCAATGAGAAGCTGATTTTTAATGCCGCTCAATTTTAAACGTTCGAAAAGCGGCAATTATAACATAAGTAGATATTATATTAGTAAATACTGTAAGAAATTAATTATAAATTAGTGATTAAAGATAAAAGATAAAAATTAAATTAGAATAATACCTTAACATTATTAACTTAAACAATTAACATAATTAATTAAATTATTTGGACCTTTAATATTATTTACGTACATATTTAAAATAGGAGGTAGATCAAAATCTATTATATTATTACTACATTTATCTCCATGTTCAATTTTACATTTTTTAATTTCAAATCTCTCAAACCATGTAGTTCCCTCCCTTTGTTCTAACACTGTTTCATTTAAATTTAAACTAAAATTGTTTTTGCTTCTTTTAGGTTGTCCTTAAATTTCGAAAATTTGTTCGATTAAGGCAAGAGTTCTTTGATTATCACTTTTTATCTCTGACTGTACAATTTATGTAATTCATTATTTAATATGGTTTTTTGGCATTTACGTTGTAAGAGAATTGAACAGTTCTTAATAATTAATTTAGCATAGAATTTTGGGGTTAGATTTAATTTCAAACATTGGTAATTGAACAAGATTGATTTGTTGATTTTTGAGCGTTAAAGTCTTAATTTATAATAACGAATTAAAAGTACTTGTTTACCACTTTGTGCCGAAATATTTATGGATAATTTAAAAAAAAAACTTTTCAAATCAAACAACAAATTAATTAAATCTGTTCATTTTTGGAAACGCTATTTAGACGATATTTATGTATAATGGTCGTGAACCTTAGATCTCAAAGAATTCCTCCCACTAATTAATTCTGTACACCGTAATATATATTTTACATTAGAAATGAATAAAGAAGGTTATTTGAAATTTTAAGACGTAAAATTGCCCATAATAAACAACCTGTTTGAAATAGACGTATAGAGAAAATCCACAACTACAGACACTGTGTTACCAGTGGATTCTTCTCACCCACGGACCCTAAAGACTGATGGTTTCATTTGGCTCATAGACCGTATGTTAAAACGTCCATTGAAACCCTTTAACTATAAAAAAGCATTAGAAACTATTAAAACCTAAGCTTAAAACAATGGATATCTAGCAATATTTATTGATAGGTTGCTAGTTAAAATAATAAAAAATTAACTTTAAAAGAAGTAACAATAGGACTCAGCCACCCCACCATAAATGAATCATTAGGTTTCCGTTGTTTGCCATACATAGGTGAACTGTCAGAAAAAGTTAGTAAAATTTTTAAACAAGAAGGTTTTAGAAGAGCTTTTAGAAGTAGGTGTTCACTTAGAAACATCCTCTCAAAACCTAAAGACAAGGTTGACAACTTGGCAAAAAGCGGGGTTTACCAATTTAGTTGTAATGATTGCGACATTAAATATAAAGGACAATGCGGTAGAGAAATAAAAACGATAGTTAAAGAACTGTTGCGTAAATCGAACAAATTTTCGGAATTTAAGGACCATCTAAAAGAAGCAAAACACAATGTCAATTCAAATTTAAATACGACAGTGTTAACATTCATTGTTTACATAAATTGTGTACATTGCTTCAACAAAGGGAGAGAACTGGATTGGTTGGAGAAATTTGAAATTAAAAAATCTAAAATTGAACATGGAGATAAATGCATTAATAATAGAAAAGATTTTGATCTATATCTTATTTTAAATATGTACATAAATAATATTAAAGGTCCAAATAATTTAATTATTTAATTTAATTTTTATTAAATGTATCATTAATTTACTAATCAACTATTAAGGTATTGTGAAATTAAATTAAAGGAAGTGAGAGGTCACTCGCCCTCACGCGAATAAAAGTTTTCCGCTTTTACGACGGTCAGAGAAAGCGTGGTCCTATTCCACCTTGGGACCCACACAGATGATCGAGCCTTGTTACAAATGTAAGCCGGTCCCCGTCTTAGCGATAAGTTTAAATAGGTAAAATAAGAACAAAATAGGGTAAACGATGAAAAGGGACAAAGGTTGTACACTGAAGGGGCGACCACCCAGACGGGAACGACGTGACAAATCTGGCAAATGTAGCTTGAAAATGGTTACTCAGGTAGACAGGTAAGAACGGCCGGAAATCCGTAGCCACGGGGGACATCGTAAATTGCGGATGCGTCAACCTTGTGCTAGACCACTGTCTTTGCCGGCCCACCCGCGGCGTGAGAACTCCCCCGACTTTTGAGTTTCCTTTCCGCCCCTACTCCGGGAGAGACTTGGTATAAAAGGGATGACTGGAATATCAAAAGTCAATTCGTTGTTCCAAACGGTCCATCTGTTGAACCAATATATTTAGTAGATTTTCTTTGCGCAGCTGAACGTCGCTGAAAGGCCATCATGTTTAGAAATTTCCGTCAGAGAAAACCGTTGCAGAACGATTGGGACGTTAAATAAATGAAGGAAATGTAGAAAAACTTACAATCTTCTAAGGTTGCTGGCATCTTGTGCTTTTTCACCTCCTCCGACAATGCACATTCTCCGAACAAGATCGATTCCGCTATGCCCGCGAAAACGGCAAAAATGACCAGAACACATTTGATGTAGTCCCTGGAAGGAATCAGTTTAAAATTAAGTAGATATCTAAATAAATGCCGTATGGATGAAATCACTTTAATCGGCATCGAGAAGTAAAATCGACATGGAAAAGGTGTGTGCTACCAAAAGGTTAGTTACTGGTTAGTCAGTAGTTGAGTTCAGACTGGTCAGTGGGCAGTGATGTATTAAATTTTAAATATGTACTACCGTTGCTGGTTGGAAAAATGGAGACGACTGTGGTAGACCTTTGTTAAATTTTTATGGAGTGAGCGAAGTTTAAAGGATGCGAGTCTGGAATCGGCTTCTATCTGGATTTTAAAACAGTTGGGAAACGTTGTTTAGAAACGTGAAGCCTTGCACTACTTACTTACGGACAAGTCAATGCTGACGAATAATGGACACTTGACGCATTTAGGTTGGTGGTAGCAGTATATCCTGGTATGGCCATATTTTTGGCATTTAGTGCACTGCGGGACGTTGTTACTTTGTCTGGGCTCTTCTATAGTTATTGTGGTGTAGATGAGATATTGTAGTTTGAAACGCTCAGAGTTATTTTTATTCTGTACAAAATCAACGAAGAACAGAGGTACGGCAGTCCGGGTGATGGGGTGCTGTACTTTTACCCTATTGACTCCAAAAACTAATTTTGAAATTTCAGTCTTTATCTCGTCGGTTGGCGTTGTGGGGTGTAGTCCTCGTATGACGATTCTAAAAATTCGTCTTATTTTAATAGGAAACAATGAAAGTCGTATTGTTTCTCGTTTAGTTATTTTACTGTATTCCTGTTACAGTCGCTGTTGTGAGTTTGTAATAACATGTCGTTGGAACGTGTGCGGCAATGGAATGTATTAGTTCCAATGATTCTTGCGGTGTTAATGCAAAATCAGTAAAGTTGTCCTTATTATTTAAAATTATTGGAGGTGGTTTCAGGGATTGAGCATTTCCTTGAGCGGCCTCGTTTGTTTGATAGGGTTTGGCAAGTTCAGATCGTTAGGTTTTTTTATGTTCTTTTAAGGAGGGTAACTTGTTTAAATTGCGAGGCTGTGTCAGAAGTGTCCGTTTCAAGGGCTCTGTCATAGCAAATCGGTGCTGAAGTTTGTGAAGAGTGCTGTGTAGTTAGTTGTAGGATTTTCATTGGCGAGCGACTGATTCTTCGTTGGTCGGTGTTTAACTAAGAAAGAATTATAGGGATTTCCCCACTAAATTATTCTCAATTACTTTTTTTGTTGCATCGTTGCTCGGATACCGGCGCAGATTTTTTTCTCTTTCTTATTAACTTAACAATGTACTCTACACGAAGAAAGAAAAAAATTAGTTTTATCACTAGACAAAATATTAATAACTATATGTTCCTGAATGACACTAGTAAACAATAAATTGAAAAACTTGTTTAAAATAACTGAAAATCCTAGTTAAACTGTCAGCAGAATTACGAGGAATACAATAAACAAGGATAGTTTTCACAGAGTCTCATTTATTACAGACAGGAAGGAGCATGATACAAAAGTGTGAAAAAGGACAGTGAATCGTTTCGGCACGACCGAGTACTTGATTTGAGTCCGAGAAGGCGCCACTGTCCATGACTAACGTACGGCGACGATGCGCTCTACATCGCCTTCTCCAACATCTCCCCTCGAGTTGAGCCGTCTTGAAACATGTTCAGCCCTCGAATGCAGGTGTTATGTTTAGGTCGTGGCAGCCCTTTGGTTAGGATGTCGGCTACCATTTCTTCTGTGGGAATGTGATGTGTCGTTAGTAGTCCGCTCTTGATGACGTCCCTGATAAAATGTTCCTTGATGTCAATGTGCTTGCTTCTGTTGTGGAACACGGGGTTTTCTGCCAACTTCAACGCAAGAAGTTTTCGCGTCGAGTTTTGGACACAGGTCTAGTTCCTGTAGGAGTTTCCGCAAATGTATGCACTCCTTTGCCGCGTCCGTTAGTGCCATGTATTCAGCCTCTGTTGATGATAGGGCCTCTGTTCTTTGCTTCCTAGAGCCTCAGAAAATAGGGCCTCCGCCTTGCAGGAAAACGTATCCCGTGAACGAACGCCTATCCACGAGTCAGTTGCCCCAGTCTGCGTCGACAAAACCGGACAGACTAGAGTTCTCTGTTTTTTGAATGAGATTCCGTATTCGACAGTTCCTTTTAGGTAACGAAGGACACGCTTCGCTGCTGTCCAGTGTGTTCGGTCGTATGAGTCATTGAACTGCCCAAGGAAACTTACAGAGTGACTAATATCAGGTCTCGTCGATACCGACAGGTAGGTAAGAGCACCCACCAGCTCTCTGTATGGTAGGTGTACCTCTGCCCTGACCCTCGGTGCTGCTTTTCCAGGTTTCACAAGCTTCGCGTTGGTGTCGAATGGCGTTGATACGGGTTTGCAGTCCTCCATCCCAAAACGACGTAGAATGTCAGCGGGGTATCCCTTCTGCTGTATTACCAACTCGTTCCCTTTCCTGGTAAACTAAAAAAACCGAGGCAATGCTTGACTTCGCCGAGATCCTTGATCTCGAAATGACTCGAAAGCTGTTGTTTTACATGCTGGATAGCGATACGATTTCGGGAAGCTATTAGAAGGTCATCGACGTATACAACGAGAACGGCAAGAATAACAAGAACACATTTGAGGTAGTTCCTGAACAATCAGATTAAAATTTGATCTTCTCTAAATACGAATATCTACTTCACAGCTATACTTACATGGTCGTATTAACGAAACCACTTTAATTGCCATCGTGATAACCCGCATGTTTTATACTCACTTTCTCTCAGTAAAAAATTAAAATATGTGTACAACATCGGACGAACATATTTGTGTTTCGACATTCATGTTTACTCCCAAACAGATGTCTGTTTAAATGGCGAGGCTGTGTCAGAAGTGTCAGTTTCAAGGGCTCTATCATAGCAAATAGGTGCTTTAGTTTGTGAAGTGCTGTGTAATTGTAGGATTTTCATTGGCGAACGACTCATTCATCGTTGGTCGGTGTTTAACTGAGAAAGAATTGTAGGGATTTCCCCACTAAATTATTCTCAATTATTTTTTTTTGTTGCATCGTGCTCGGATACCGGCACCCTATCCGTTCCAACGAGTAGTTTGTATAAGCAAGGATCCGATTGAGTAGGCACGACAACGAGAACGGCAAGAATAACAAGAACACATTTTAGGTAGTTCCTAGAACAATCAGATTAAAATTTGATCTTCTCTGAATAAAAATATCTACTTCACAGCTATAATTACATGGTCGGATGAACGAAACCACTTTAATCGGCATCTTGATAACCCGCTTCTTTTATAGTACGTTTCTGTCAATAAATAATTAAAATATGTCTACAACATCGGACGAACATATTTGTGTTTCGACATTCATGTTTACTCCTAAACAGATGTCTGTTTAAATTGCGAGGCTGTGTCAGAAGTGTCCGTTTCAAGGGCTCTGTCATAGCAAATCGGTGCTTTAGTTTGTGAAGTGCTGTGTAGTTGTAGGATTTTCATTGGCGAACGACTCATTCATCGTTGGTCGGGGTTTAACTGAGAAAGAATTGTAAGGATTTCCCCACTAAATTATTCTCAATTACTTTTTTTTTAATTTGTAGTACATTACAACTACATTCAAGTAGTTAACAAGTAACAGTTCGGAGGAATTCTGTCTTCTTAGCCGTTGTAAATCTTTGTGGGTGATGCATACCCTGTAGTTGGCTGGATGATTACCATTAGAAAGCGAGCAAACAGCTGGAGTTTATTTTGATTTAGCACAATTTTCACTCCAATGATACCCTGCGCATTTCACACACCGTGGTGAATGGTTGCAATATGATCTGGTTGTCCGTAATTTTGACAGCACTTACATTGCGAAATTTTCTTATTTTTGAACGGTTCTTCTTCGCGTATACGACAACCGTAGAGATGGGTAATCATAAATATATACTGATTGGTTGGTGAAGGTTCGACGTCTAAAAAGAAAAGCGGCAGTTTGCTGCAGATTGGATGTTGGTTACATTTCGGACTTCGAAACCAAGTTCTTCTATTTTATCTGGTGGCGGGATGGAGGGATGAAGATTTCTTAATACAACTAAATGCACGTTCCTCTTTTAATTGATAGGTGTGGAAGTCGCACTTTTGAGCTTTAATATGTGTATTAGTTTCCTATAATCGTCGGAACTTTTCATGCGAACAGTGGTGCAGTCAGTTCTTGCGTGCCACTGGAAATAATTTTCTCCAAGATCTTCTTTTATGCTTTATAAAATAAGGCAAAGTTAACTATGTTTCGAACGAAGATCGGTGGAGGCTCTTTGGAGGGGTTATTTTGTGTTTTTTGCATTCATATTTGGTGTTATTTGTTTTGGTTGGTCTTGTACTTCTTCGTCGTCATCTACAGCGAGAACTCCAAATTTATTCATTATATTTATTTATTGTTGATATAAAATTAGGAGTGTATGTTGTGGATAGTAAATGACTGGAGGATGAGGTAGAAGCTATTCTATTAACATTTGCTGGATGACTATTAACAGCTGACAATGATAGGCTATTTGTCTCCATTTTTTAATTTTCCCGGCTCGCAGATCCTGATCTAATTTCGGATTGGTCTATAATTTCTTCAAGATGATTACCAACATTTCGTTTTTTAGAGGAGGCAGGAAGATTCTTGGTAGTTAATGGTCTTTTGCTAGGAGACATTGTTTTTTTCCCCAGCGCAAACATATTCTGAGTTTTTAATCCTGCGACTAATTGTTTTCAGTACTTGAGGAGCCGGCAACAGCCGACATTGGTCAAGCAACGAATATGATATAAAACCTGAATCAAACTTTATGCTTGAACGCTCAAAATGACCGGTAGAGGGAGAGCAACCTTCAGCCTCTAGCGGCGACGAGTGGCCTGAAATATTTATGATTTCTGACTGAATCGGCTAAATTTGAGAGCGCACCTAATACACACTATTACTAGACCAATCAGCTGGTCAGATAAATTATTCTGTTTTTTTAATTTATAAAGTTATTTATTTTATTTATTGCTTTCTGCAGATAATATACATTGAGCAAATAGTTATAAACAAATCTGACAGGCCTGTCAGACCAGGAGGCAGTGGGGAGAGAAACCAATTTTTATTTAATTGGGGAGGGGTAGTTAAAAATTAATTCGGTGGGTGAGATAGAATTTCACGAGGCCATCGTCGTTTTAAACGGCGTGGAGGATTGTAAGGGTGAGATGTTGAGGAAAGACTTAGGGCTAGTGAGTTAGGATGGAGGGAGAGTTTAGAGTGAAAAGTGAAGAAGCGTGTTCGGATAAGATCTTTCACGAAACGCATTTTAAGATCTTTATGGATCGTTTGATTTGTGACATAGAAGGGAGCATTGAGGATTCGGCGGAGAACTTTAGATTGAAAAGACTGAATTCGTTGGATATTGGTTGATTTGGCAGAGCCCCACAGCTCGACTCCGTAGGTCCAAATAGGTCTGATGAGTGTTTTGTAAGCGGGTAGTTTGTTATGTATGCTTAGTTTTGATTTTGGTCCAAGAAGGTGTCTGAGTAGTCCATATCTTAGTTCTTGCCGTTTTAATCGTGTATGTGGGTTTCAAGTAAGTATACTATCTAAGTAAAGCCCAAGGTAGGACTTGGTTAGATGGTGGGCGCTCCCATCTTCCACGCCGAAATTTAAATTTACACGACTTAAAACTAAGATTTTACTTTCCCGCACGCAGGCACAGGCAAGCCACCAGAAAATCCATTATTACTTTTTTTTCTTAAAAAACGTAATACACTCTTGAAGCATTTAGGATGTTGGTAGCAGTATGCCCTGGTATGGCCATATTTTTGACATTTAGTGCATTGCGGGATGTTGTTTCTTTGTCTGGGCTCTTCTATAGTTATTTTAGTGTAAATGAGATATTGTAGTTTGAAAATATCTGAGTTATTTTTATTCTGTATAAAATCTACGAAGAACAGAGGTAAGGCAGTACGGGTGATGGAGTGCTGTACTTGGTGTACCCTTTTGACACCAAATCTTAGTGTGGAAATTTCAGATTTTATTTCGTGGGTTGGCGTTGTGGGATGTAATCTTCGCATGACGATTCTGAAACATTTGTCTTCTTTTAATTGGAAATAATGAAAGTCGTATTGTTTCTCGTTTAGATATTTTACTGTCTTCCTGTAACTGTCGCTGTCGTCGGCACGAGTGCGGCAATGGAATGTATTAGTTGCAATGATTCCTGCGATGTTACTGCAAAATTCAGTAAAGTTGTCTATATTATTTAAAATTATTGGAGGTGGTTTCACGGATTGGGCTTTTTCTTGAGCGACATCGTTTGTTTGATGTGGTTTGGCGACGTTCAGGTTCGTTATCTATCTTCGTGATGTTCTTTTTTTTCATTTTATTTTTTGGTGATAGTGAATGGCTCTCGTTGGTTGTTTTATATGTTCTTTTACTGAGGGTGACTTGTTTAAATTACGAGGCTGTGTCAGAAGTGTCTGTTTCAAGGGCTGTGTCATAGCAATTCGGTGCTGAAGTTTGAGAAGAGGGATGTGTAGTTGTAGGATTTTCTTTGACGAGCGACTGATTCTTCGTTGGTCGGTGTTTAACTAAGAAAGAATTGTTGGGATTTCCCCACTAAATTATTCTCAATTACTTTTTGTTGTTGTTCTAAAATTTAAAATTATTCTCAATTACCGTATAAATAAATTATACCGGCGCAGATTTTTTTTTCTTTCTTATTAACTTAACAATGTATTTACACGAAGAAAGAAAAAAATTAGGTTCATCACTCGCAAAAATATTAATAACTATGTCTTTTTTGTGTTTGATTTCGGCAATTTTTGTTTCTTCACTAAGAACACCAGAAAAAACGAAAATTATTTTAAACTAATAAAATTTATGCATGTGGGATACTGTAAGAAAAAGAACATCATAATAACAGATATTAATTTTACAAATATGTTTTATTTTGATATGTACAAAAATAATAGAATAAAAAAAACAGATACAAGTAGAAAAAGTAAAAAATACAAAATATAAATTGATGAAAAAAAATCAGATACGTCTTCAAAATTCCTCGTCGATTGGGATCTCCGTGGTCTTCCTTTACTCCGAAATGCTTCAAACTATCGTAATAAACCCTTGATTCGTCTTTTCCTAGGAACTGACTCAAATGAAGGAGATCTTTCAATTTTGCAGCTTTTACCGGAAGTCGTGTCGGGTACAAATTTCGTAGTGGTGGCGGATTCATGGTGTTGGTAGCTTCTTTTTTTCCCTTTCTTATTGCCTTTCCTTTTACAATGTTCGTGAGTCTGAACGAGCCAAAATAAGAAACTTTTGAATAAAAAATGTTAGGGTTTGATGTATCCATTTTTAAAACACGAATCGGTCTCGTGGGAATCGAGCATTTGGGTTTGTAAAAATTGGAAAGATGTTCTGTCCAATTTTCAAACTGCATGTCTTTTCCACAGTGAANTGGAGTTAAATCGTTTTTCCCTACAACTTGCGGAGTTGGACTGTTTTTCCCCAGACCACCGACACTTTTTCTTTAAAAATAAAGGCCTTTAGCGGGTTTTTTTCCAAAACAGCGTATTTCATTCGATTCGTCTCTTCTAAATCTACTAGATAGCGTTAAAATCTAAAATTCGAAAAAAATGGAGTTATACTGTTTTTCCCCTGACCCCTTCATATGTTCCTGAATGACACTAGTAAACAATAAATTGAAAAACTTGTTTAAAATAAATAAAAAATGCTAGTTAAACACAGAGCATAAAAAGGGAGGCCGAATAAAAAAGATAATGTAGAAAACTTTTTCACCTCCGCCTCAAATTCACATTTTGTGTATTTTATTGATTCCGTTTTGACAACGAGAACGGCAAGAATAACAAGAACACATTTAGGTAGTTCCTGGAACAATCAGATTAAAATTCGATCTTCTCTGAATAAGAATATCTACTTCACAGCTATAATTACATGGTCGTATGAACGAAACCACTATAATTGGCATCGTGATAACCCGCTTCTTTTATACTCAGTTTCTGTCAATAAAAAATTAAAATATGTCTACAATGTGGAACGGGCATATTTGTGTTTCGTCATTCATGTTTACTCTCTAACAGATCCCGTCGAAACGAATCCGAATCGATTTTTTTTATATTAAATCATAAAGGTAAAAAGTACTGTCGATGGAGGATCTCCCGAAGAAGGGTCACCCTCGCCCGATTAAGAATAGGTCATGCGAGGTTGTAAATAGCAAGAGCTGGAATCACCGGGGGACTGCGAGCACTCAACACGTCTCCCGTTTGTACCTTCGTGTGTGCATGAGCTGACTTGGCCATAGTGTAGATATCATTACATGGATAGGCCAATTTTTTGGGGGTCTGGAATTTGGACCTTTTTTCACGGTTTGATTTTTGGTGGGATAGTCTTCTTAAGACGTTTTTTAATTACCCAATATCAACTATTGAACCCTGTTTTTTTTAAAAGGTTAAAGTTTAATAATCTGTTTTCCGCATTGGGCTTTTATCCATAACCATTTGTCAAAGTAAGTGTAACACCTAACACACAGTGTTCTAGTTTAACGTAACAAGCTCTGTTTGTACGTTTACTTAGAAATGACACATTCTCGTTGTACACACAATTCTTGAACCCTAAACGTCATAGTTAAAGGATTATCTATGTAGTCAAACAAATCTTAAAATAAATTTTTTCTTTATTACCCATAACTTGGACAAATCATGTTCAACACAGTTCCATGCACCACTCGCATAAATCTGAATCAGATCTGTTTATTTTATATCGGAGTCTAGATAAAGTTTTACAGACATCTTACAATTGATATTAGATAACACAAAAGTACATTTGTCATATATTATGCTGCTAATTTCATCTACTGATTCTGGATTAGCCAGATTACCGCTGGTAAATGGTTACTTAATGATGCACGTAAAATTTAAAAATCTGAAATATAATTTCTTTATCTATCCTATATCTAACCATTTGTCAAAGTAAGTGTAACACCTAACACACAGTGTTCTAGTTTAACGTAACAAGCTCTGTACGTAAGAAGGAATTCTTTCGGTCTTAATTTGACAAGAATTTTCTTCTAACTGCGATCGAAAGCACCGATGTGCACTCTTAGAGTTCCGTTAGGCCACATGGACCCAACTGCGGAACGAATGGCCATGGCTTTTAGTTTTTAAACTTTAGCTACTCGCGGTCCCTGTTCGGGTGCTAGTTAAGTAATAACTCGAGAAACACTTTTAAAAAACTAACTCACGTTTAAGCGACAGAGCGGAAGTCTATCCCACAAGTAAGTCCTGGATATTTGAGAATTTAGGATTTTTATACTGCTTTAAAGAAATGCTGATTTAAGATGATTAGAAAAAACCCTTCCAACATTTCGGACAGAAGAATTCGGATTTTCGCGAACATAAACGTAAAATAAGATGTTCGTTGATCGACGTGCAGATAATCTACGTAGGGTTCCAATCTTCGTAGAGGTCATTAGACGGGTGAAAAAAAGACTAAATGCTGGGTTCACCGAGCTTTCGGCAATTTATAGTAATTAATATGAAAAATTATTGTACAAGTGATTGGGGTTAAGGCTATGGAGCACATGGCCAGCCTAATACATTTTGAACGGTGGAACAGACAACTATAAAAAATTATAAGTAATTACTATCCCATAATATTTAAAGTTGACATTGAAAGTAATAAATTATGATAAATTCAAAAATATCTTGCTAAAAAAACCCATATAACTAAAGATCCGACGTCTTCTATGTTCTGACTAGCAATTTCTTTCAGGTGCTTTTGTGATCACTCGAATATTTACAAAAATTTCTTTTTTTATTTAAACAAATTACAGGTATTTACAGAACTACATAGGTACACTGGAATAAAAATTAAATTGGAATGGGGTGCGTTTTATGACTGAGTGCCTTATGTTATTATATCATAAAACGGCGTATTTTACCTTTGAGTGTATAGAGTCTGATTTAAATTTATGGTCTAAAAGTGTACTGTGGAATCATTCTACAGTTCCATAAGATTCTGGGTGTTCAGTTGAAAGAAAATGTAGGTTTATTTTATGCAGTTCTAAAATTTCTTTTTATAAGGCATTATTGAATTCAAGCCCGTTGTCTACTGCAATTTCGATTCCTTCACTCGACTTTAGTATTTATGCTTGAGCATATTTTCAAATAAATCAATTTTGGTTAAAAATTTTACATTATCTATAATGATTGTGTCCAAGATTTCAAACGTTTTGCTTGGTGTAGGGGTTTTATTGATAGTAAATTTTATTGGTGTTCTGGTTGTATTTATCCAGCTGACAAGTGGATCTGAGGCAAGTGTTAATAAAAGTTTGTATTAATTTTTTTTTTTTTTTTGATTTGGCCAATAGTATAGTTCTTTTATTCGGCTAAAAGTTTCATCTAGACCTCTATGATTTCTTTTCCTTATGTGCTAATTTTCTATCATTTCGTCTTGGTTTTCAACGTTTTTTCGTACATTTTGTTAAGTCCAATTCAGCGTGTTTGAAAAATTGATAAAGTACACGGCAAAACTGTTATTACACATCATCAAAATGTAAGTAGTATTTTGTTTTGGGAACGACTTTATTAAATTGATTACGTCTTTTTGAAAGTATTGCTTTAAAAGGTGAACTAAAATTTTCTGCTTGCTTGGTTCAAATTCTACTTGGGAGAATATTATACGTATTAATTCATACGGTTCATTTTCATTGAATTTTGCTATTAGCGATTCGTTATCGATTTCATTTACATTATTTTGATCCCCTGGTGCCACGTTCGCGTCTTGTAGGTCGCTTCCGAGGGCCTTATATATATATATTCATTCACAACATATCGTAAATTTTTTCCCGAATAGATAGGTTCTGAAATACTTCTTAGACCAGACAATGGCTAGAAGTTCTTTTTCAATTACAGATAAAATTGTCTCGGTATCATTGAGCGTACGACTTGCATAAGATTCTGGAAGATCAGCACCATTGGTTTCTTGGTTCAGAACTGCACCAATGGCGCAGTTACTCGCGTCTGTAGTTAAAATGAATTGCTTAGTGAACTCAGAGAATTGTCGTTCGTCAATATTTGTCGACATGAGCGGAATGCGTTTATACAACCTGAATCATGAACATCTACAATCGCGTTTTTCTTTAAACATTTATGCAGTTAAAGGTTTTTAACTGGGCAAAAATTGGAAAGAATTTTCGGTAATAACCGAGGATACCGAGAAAATTCTTTATTTGTTTCACAGAATTGGGTAGTTTGGTATTGCTCTGACCTTTTGTAAATTTGGTTTTATACCATTATCTGTTATTGTGTGGCCCAAATAAGCAATTTCTTATTTTATAATTTCCGTCTTTAATATTATTAATCTATTTAAAACATTGTTTGAATTTTTAAGTAAAAATAAACTGAAGGCCTAGTTACCAATTAATTAATGCCACATCTGTCCAATTATTAATTTATTAATGATTTACATCGTTACTTATGTAGTAGCATTTATGTAAGTAATTTATTAATTCTTTATTTACCAATTGATTATTTATGTTCCGGGAGTGCTGTTGGCTGGCTTGGGTTGTCTACAGGGGGTGCTCCACATGCAAAGGGCAAATGGTCCCCGGGAAGTGGGGAGGATGTGGACTTTTCCAGGGGCATGTGTTGCCATGTAAGGTTTTTATCCACATCCTCCTAATGCTGCCGAAATTAGGTGTATACCCGAATGAGAAGCGGGTGTATGGGGTAGTGCCCTTTGGAGGTAGCCCGGGTCGGTTGGCTTTGACACCACAAAAAAAAATTCAGTCTTGTCGAACTGTATTTTAAAATTTGTCTGCCTTAGTCTTCTAAATACTCCTTTTAATGTTTAAATGTGTTCCTGAAGACTCATAATAAAAATAATTAAATCGTCGACGTAAATCATACCATTAGTTATCCCTCCAGGATATTGTCCATGACGCGTTGAAACGCCAGAGGCGAATTCTTCACCCCGAAAGGCATACTTACAAATGCGTAATTCCCATTTTCGGTGTTGAACGCAGTCTTCGGAATGTTATCGTGGTCCACCTCGATTTGGTGAAGCCCCGACGCTAGGTCGATTGCAGAGAAGTATTGACTTTTTCCCAATTTATTGAGAAGATCTGTATCATTTGGTAAAAAGGGTTTCTTTCATCTATTGTTTTATCATTTAGTTTTCTGTAATCAACTATCAATCTGAATTTCAGCTATCCGGAAGCATCTTTTTTCTTGGGAACAATCCAGATTGGAGAGTTCCATGGTGAGTTTGAAGGTTGAATTATTTTTTGTTCTACATGTTACATGTTTGTTTACTTCCCCTTTATATACATGGGTATATTTATAAGATTTTGCGTTGGGACTTTGTCTTTAGTTCGTATGTTGTGTTTGACTTGATTAGAAAACGTTAGTTGATTACCATCGGTGTGGAATATATCGGCACATTCTCTGACCAAATTTTGTACAGCTGAGTTTTCCTCGGCATTCATGCGGTCAGTTCTAATCTTGTGTAGCGTTTTTAAATTTGTATTTGTTTTATTCAATCGTTGTTTTATGAACAAAAGGTTCATTTACGGGTTGGTTTACAGATAATTTTGATTCGTTTTCATTAAAAGTTTTAATAATACAGAAGGCTTCATGATTACTTACATTTACAAAACATTCTTTTATCTCAATATTTTTTGTTGGATTGTAGGGCATAATTGCTTCACCGGTTTCCATTGTTACCAATGTGCTGTAATTTTCGATAGAAGTTGCGTGTGCGGTAGAAATTTTGAACGGTTCAGTAAGAATGTTCCGATAAAAATATTTTTCTGCGACTTTAGGGCGGTTACTGGCCAAATTTAGCGTTCTGTCTTGAGAAAAAGTTATTTGGTTTCTGAAACGATTTAAAAATTATTTGTTAGTCTGCTTTGAACCGACATAGGCGTTAGTTGTACGCTACGTCCGTAGCGCTTGCGGTTTTGGAGTGAACATTAAATTGTGATTTTGGGGCGTTGTTTTGGTTTTCTTCTCTAAATGTATTCCGTACATTTAGTAATTGATAATAGTATTTAAATATTTGTGAATGGTTGAATTTAGCAATTGGTTTAGTTAGAAAAGGTTTGAACATCGGGTAAGTCATTCGTTAGAATATTTAAAGCTTGATTAAGGTCTGTTGGATTTCGGGTCCACATTAGAGATCCTACTGGCTCTCGAAGACCTCTGAGGAGTACTCTTAAGGCAACATTTCTGGCATACTCTATAAGAGTATTTGCCTGAATGGCAAGGTGATTTTTAAAACATGCAAGTTTAAGATTCAGTATGTTAACACAGTTTAACTTTAGTTGATGTATTTTCGAAATACGCTCAAGTTTATCCACTAAATTCAGGACAAGGCTTGGAAATAGTCCAAAAATTGGTGAAATACGTGACTCGTTACACAATTTACTCAGAAATAACAGTGACCATAACAGCACCCTAATTGAACATATTCGCCTTTTTAACAATCAACCACTTTTCAAAAATCATCCCATCAAAACTAAGGTACAATATGCCATATTGGCTTATAACAACATACTGCATTCATCTACAAAATTTTCTCCTTTCGACGTTATGTTCGGTCATATCGATAAATCCTATCAACAGATCGACGACACTTGTGAGCCTTTTTTTAATTAATTAATTTTTTTTGCACATCGTGTCAGGTATTCGTCCAACTGAACACCTCGTTTGGTAGAGGTAAGTTCAGTCAAAGTGCAGTGAAAAGCATAGTGATCAATCAACGACGTATGTTCAATCAAAAGACATGTGCTGTTTCAGAGAGTGCATCCCTACTCATACTTGCTTTTCCATCCTTATAATTAATTGTGGTTTGTTAACAGTACATTTGAAGAGGAAGAAAAAAATTATGTCACTATTATTTTTATTTTCTTTCAAACATTTTAATATGAAACAGAGTCTCATCGCTATTGCAACGTTTATACATAACCGAAATATTTTTAAAACCCAAATATTGTTCATGTAAACAATGTCATATTTTTTTTTCTCTTCAAAGTAATGAGAAATTTCGTTTTGTGCTTCTAGAGACCCCTCAATATATATATTTTTCCTTGAATTCAAAATTATCTATTTTTTAACCTCGAAAATATTTCCTATTTTTAGGAAGTTGTTATAAAATGAACTTGACAATTTCTTTGTCTTTCTTCAATATTTAGGGTTTTTTTTAATTTTTTTGATTATTGATAAAAGTTGATAGCTTTTATTATATCTTTATTGCAATCTACATAAAAAATGCTATAAAATTATGTATTTACAAAGTTTTGGGCAAGTAGATCGGCAAAATAAAAATATTAAAATAATATCAAGTTGAGAAAATGTAAATACGCCGAACAGAAAATGTAGAAAACTTACAATCTTCTACGGTTGCTGGCATCTTGTACTTTTTCACCTCCTCCGCAAATCGACATTTTGAGTATTTAATCGATTCCGCTGTTATGGCAAGGACAGCAAGAATAAAAAGAATACACGTGCTGTAGACCCTGGAGCGAATAAAATTTGATCTTCTCTGAATAAAAATATCTACTTCACAGCTATACTTACATGGTCGTATGAACGAAATCACTTTAATCCGAATCGTGATAACCCGCTTCTTTTATACTCCGTTTCTGTCAATAAAAATTAAAATATGTCTACAACATGGAACAGGCATATTTGTGTTTCGTCATTTATGTTTACTCTCAAGCAGATGCTTAGGAAATACTGTTATGCTTCCTGGTGACCCGACTGCCTTTGTCCTCCCCAGGTCATTGACATATTCCTGATGAGTCCGGGAATTAGTTAATCCTAGGGGTTGAGCAATAAGGCCACCTGTGCAGCAAAGAGTGGGAGCTCCAATACTCCGTTCCGCTCCTCGAACCTCCCGTCAAGGCACTTGAGTAGTTCTTTGTCCGGCTGTGCCAGGCTGTAGATCCATGTATATTTCTCTTCATTCCACAGCCACAGTGGGGAGTCATCCACGTGGACCACCCACTGGCACCGCTGCCGCATTACTTCGGTGTCCCCGAAGAAAGCAGCTCTCACACAGGAAGGGGTCCTTCGGGATACCAGAGGGATTGTGGCACAGACGAAAGGGCGGCGACTTCGACACCTCCAGAGCTCCTTTTCGCTCACTACGACGTATTAGTCTCGGGATTCACTGACTACCAGATAGTCCGTCGATGTCAATTCTCCCCGAGTCAATCCAAGGTACGCTGTCCACATCGTACAGCCGTAATCGTGGGTGGGTGGCTCATAACGGTATCTCCCTGACTAGATGCATCCTTCCGGCCGCCTACACTCGCGTCACCTCCGCCAGTGAGTAGTGAGAGAGCACATCTCCAGGTTCATGTCCTGCAAGCAAGGAAAGCCACGAAGGCAAAGCCTCCCGGACTCTTCTGATTATGCCAACCAGCTCCCATGGAGAAATTAGAGAACAGCTCACCTCCCCACCCCGTGCTGCCGCTCTAGTTCAACTCTATTTCTCCTAACTCTACTGGCTTGAAGTGCCGCGAATTCCAAGCTCCTAAGCCCGTGAGACATAAATAAGGAAAAATTGAACAACTGAAACTGGACGCTCACCGTTTGATTTAACCTCCGAATGGAGGTCCGTGAGGATGGCAGTAACGATAGCCCACGTCCTGTTCATATCAGCCTCCGTTTCTATTCTAGTAGTCCTGGAGTAGGACAGCTGTTTCTTCAACAAGTGCAACACCTCTCCTCGCCCCCCCCAAATCTCGGATGGCGTCGTCGATCCTTTCCAGATCATTGCTGTCGGGGTTCCCGAACAGGACTTTCAGTCCTTAGCTGCCCAGATTGAAAAGGCCCCTCTTCTGGCCGAGTGGGTTTCTGACCTCCCTCCCAGACAGCCGCCCCTTCCTCCTTGAGGTTGTTGGCGAGCTCTCCAGATGAGGCCTCAGCTCGTCATGCAAGACCTTTATTTCCTTTCCCAGATGGTCGATTCCTTGCACTACACTGCTCACGTCCTCATCGACCTCTATACTCCAGTGACTATGCTCCCTCGCCGTAGAGAGAGAAATGCATACCTCCTTCATCCGCCACCCCGTGATTCGTCAGCAAAGGTAGGTGGATCGCGCACACCGCCCCTGCAACAGGCAAAACTCTCTTAGTTTTGATGATTTTGGCGCCGACGCCGTGTAGTCTCGCCGGTTTGCGTTCCCCCACCACCCACTCGGGGACTCACCTTTCCTCTCGCCCTCACTCTAAGCCGGTTACCTCTTCCCCTGGCTGGGCCACAATCATCTCCATCAACACCCTAGCTACCGTCTCCGCGAACTGATCCGGAATCGGAAAGACCTCGGCATAGCGAGTGTAATGGTCTACCACCGTGAGAAGAAAGAGGTTACCAGCTGTGTGCGCGGTAATGATCCCTCTATGTCCACCGCCACCATTTCCCATGGACTCGATGAGACCAATGGCGCGTTCTGGTTTTTGGGGGTCTTTCGGCGGACACAGCTGGGACGTTCCTTGAACCAAACGTTTCACCGCCGCCCAATCCCCGGCAAGGCATAACGACGCTGTATCCGCTGGGTGGCCTGCTCATGTTGAAGAGTTACCCTCAAATATTTCCTTTCGCAGGAGGGGCGGAACGGCCAATTTCCACACGCGCTACCACTAAGTATAATAGTCCCTTTATGTTTGTTCTCATGTTGGGGGACCAGTTTTTCTGGTCTCGGCCCTACTGGGTTTCTCTTATTTTTCCTCTGATGGCCCATCCTCTTCTTCCTCCGGATCCTCTCTAGTTGGACTGACAACTCGAGGGTCCGTTTTAGTGGTCACCTTGGCTACCACTCGGCTTAGTCCGCCGGCATTAGTGTGTCGCAGCCCCGTTTTATGCTCCACCTTATTCACTCAGCCTCAGAGCCCACCTCATGAAGCGCGAAGATTGGTCATTTAGCCACAGCATCCACATCAAGGCGGCATGATCTCTGATCAAGCGGAATGTCCGTCCGAGTAGGTAACAACGGAAATGTTTCACGGCCCAATCTACCGTGGAACGTGGCCGGGTGCGTTTGCGAGTCCGGAAAACCTTCGCCGCTACTCATAGTGACCGCCCAACATGGCGAAACCGGTCTTTTCGCAATCTTCGAGCGCTATGCGGATCTGGCGATAGCCGTAGGCCAGATCCATTGTTGTGAAGTACGGGCTTCTCCCCAGATTCTCCAAAATGTCATTGATAAGAGGGAGAGGATAGGGGTCCCGACGAGTCACGGCGTTAAGGCCCCGGAAATCGGTACAGAATCTATATGACACTTCTCCCTCCTCACTCTTATTTTGGTGCGGACCAGGGGCTAGAAGAAAGGATAATTATTTCCTTTCGTAGTATGTCATAGAGGTGGTCCTGTACCACCGGTACTTGGCTATGCGGAACGCGGTAGGCTCGTTTCGACACGGGAGCGGCCTGTTGGGTCTCAATACGGTGATATACGGGTAGTCTACACTCTTACACCCGGGTTTCTCGAATACATCGTGGAACTTGTCCAGTAAACCGGTACTGTTGACGACAGGAAAGACGACGTTCCCTTTGCTGATAGTTTTGGGTCAGTCGCTGGATGTTCTCAGCCAACTCCATTAAACCCCCTCGTGGCCGGTGTCCTGGCGGTTCTGTTGAGCCAAAACTGGTTCTAATGGATAGAAAATCGAACTCTTTCTCGATATCGTCTGCAGGGTGATAGACCAAGTAGTTTGGTTGTACAGCCTAGACACACAAGTCAAAAACATACAAATTATCAAGGGAAAGGGTTCAAAATCACAACGCCTCCCGGGGCCCAGGCAAAATTGGAAGTTTTGTTAATTTAAAATTAATAAACATAAATTTGAAGTTAAAAAAGGTTAAGTTAATTATTAAAAGGGTTAATTTACAATTAATAAAGATTCATTTAACATTTAAAAAAATTTGAAATATAAAAACGTTTTTTAAAGGTAAACACCCTTTTTTTTTGCCAACGTTTCGACCTTTATTTGGGTCATATTCAGTGCAGAAAATGTGTTGCTATTCTTGTGGTGTTTGTTTCGTGTGAAATATGAATTTGTATTCTGTAAAAGTTAAAACGTCGACAAAAAAATGAAAAGGTTGCTTATCTAAAATATTTCATTCCTGATCGCTCCTTACTATTTCAGCAAGTTATTGAACAACCAGTCGTTAAATAACACATATTTGAAGCAATGTTAATTTAAAATGTAAAAAAATTAAAATTTAAAGGGTTAATTCGGAGTAAAAAAGCTATATACGGGGTGTCCCAGTTCCTTCTGACGAAACTCAGGGAATCTATTCTACTCTTCGTTTGGAGCAAAAAATGCCCAGGAGAAAATTTTCGGAAAGTTCTCTATTTTGAAGATATCCGTCAATTTAGGTTTAGTTTTTCAACTTTTCACTACCTTACCACATAAAAACGCTTACAACTTCCAAAATGTTGAGACTACGACAAATCCAATCACATCATGTGAAAGAACGCTACATTTGCTGTAAGATACTTCTATTTGCAATAATCTGAATGACATAAAATGTTTGCCAATATCAGTTGGAACATGTCAAAATTACAAAATTCAAAATTTTGGTCATGATTGCACGTTCTACTGAGGTTACAAAAACATACCTACAACTTGTCAAATTTCACAAAAACTTCTTCATCTAATATACTTTACGTTGATATATCCAGGTTTTTAAATAACCTATTTAGTAGAGTTGAAAAATAACAACACTGGAGACATGTGACCCATTTCGAGATATTCGGCCAAAAAGTTGTGATATGCTTGTTCTAATTCGGGCGATTTTTTGAGTCTATTTTCCAGTTTCGTGTAGGAATTGAGCGCAAACGAACGGTTGAAACGGGTTCCCCTGCTCCTGGTCGAAACGGCAAAGAAATCACGTAACGCCCCGTCGGATCACGACGATGAGTCTTCAAAAAATACTCCTCACAAAAATCCTTTTCGGGGTTAGAAATCAGAGTGGGAGGAATCTCTTCCACTTCCCAAAACCGCCGATGACTTTTTTCTAGTCTGAGGGTGGTCATGAGGAGCGAACTGACATTTTCGGTTGATTTAGGCTCGGCTACGGGGCCTAAGATCACCGAACCGAAAACGGTTTTGAATGCGGAGGGGTTACCAGAAATTACGGAGGGGGCAACGTTTTCAAATCGGCTTGGATAAAGATCCGCGCCAATGAGGAAATCCACTGAAGAGGGTTTATAAAAATCAGGGTCGGCCAAACGGAGGGATAGAAATTTTAGTCTAGTTTCCATAGCCAACGGCAAAGTGGGGAGATTGCTAGGCAAAATCAATGCACGAGTTTTCCACAGGGGTCGATTTGATTGAGAGGGCTTGATCGTGCATGATACAGTCTCTAAAGAAGCGGTGTTCGACTCAGAAATCCATTCATTGAGGATTTATTAGTCGGGAGCCCCAATTTATTTACCAAATGTTCGGAAATAACGACACCTGTGAGCCAGAATCTATCACAGCTTTAACGGGTCGGAAGGTACCAAAAGAATCGGCAATGAGAGCTTTTACTGTCCCCAACAGGAGGGGGGTCGGAACGTCAGATGCCCTCGAGGAGCAAACAAAATTAACTGTAGAACTACTAGGGTGATGGTTGGTACAGCAATTCTGTTTGGCGGTTGGAATGCAGGGGTGACGCAGGCGGTACTGCAACAACTCGCGGTGTAAAAGTGTATGACGTAAATTCGAGTTTGAGGCATGTTTTTGTCGAACCGCATTTGCTGCGAAGGTGGTTTCCTAAACAATTAAAACATCTTTTGAGGGATTTGACCGTTTCGTATTTATTTTCGACAGTTTATTGTTGAAATGCGCGACAAGAGGGCAATGAATGTGGTGTTCGACATAAAGGGCATAAAGAAACGGAGGTCGGAGCCGTAATGCCAGGCTTATCAACAAAGTCGTTATTTTTCCGAGCTATCAAAACATGGGACTTTCTCGAATATTCTAATTTTTTGGGGTTGCCGATTTGGAATTAGAGTTAGAGGTTTCCACGTCCTTCACGTAAGCTTCATGGTTTCTACAACGATCGGTAATAAAATCAATGAGGTTTTTATGCGTGGCAGTTGACAGGAATCGAGCTTAGAAACTTTCGTTGAGAAATGGGGTCTTGGTTATGAAAATTTAGATTGAAAATTACAAAATCTGCCAAGTCGGGTAAATTTAAGGACTTAAGTGCGTTTACGGAGTTGCAATGGACTTTTAGAAAATTTTGGTAACTTTTATAAGACTTATCTTGCGGGAACAAAGGTACGAATTTGATTGACGTAAAGATTGGCTAGCCATGTTTTGTTTTGAAATCGAGCCAACCTCGATCGAAACCTTCGACTTCGACGACGAGATCAACTCTGGAACCAACAAAGAGGATCACTTGCCAGTAGTATGTAGGACACTTGGGGCAGACAAACATTACCCCCTCCACTTTCCCGGTTCATGGTGTTTGATGAGCTGGACTTTGACCCTTTAATCTTCCTTGGAGTTGCCCCCCCCCCGCCGATGGTCGTTGGGTCTGATGGGGCCTATTTTAAAATTCGCTAAGGTGGTTTGACGAGGGTTATTTTCACCCTTACTTTTTATATTGTGACGTCACTTTTTTAAATTCATCATGCGGTTTGACGAGGGTTATTTTCACCCTTATTTTTTTCATTGTGACGTCACCACGCCTGTAACTTTCCTGACCAGAACCTACTCTAGTCGAACACCATCGGGTTTGACGAAGGTTATTTCCACCTTTATTTTTTACATTGTGACGTCACTTTTTTTAAAACACCTTGCGGTTTGGCGAGGGTTATTTTCACCCTTATTTTTTACATTGTGACGTCACTTTTTAAAAACCCTTGCGGTTTGACGAGGGTTATTTTCTCCCTTATTTTTTACATTGTGACGTCACTTTTTTAAATTCATCACTTTTTAAAAAAAACACCTTGCCGTTTGACGAGAGTTATTTTCACCCTTATTTTTTACATTGTACAGAATCTACTCTAGTCAAACACGAGGGGGTCGAAGAGATTTGTTTGCACCCTTATTTTTTCCTTGTGACGTCACCACGCCGGTAATCTGACCTCTCTTGTATATTCCTGCATGCCTCGCCCAACCTTGAAACTTGCCGAACATGTTTATGCATGTCTCTTTCGTTACCCCGTTTATCAGTCGGCATAATTTAGAGTATAACCCATTTATTATATTTTAAAGAATAGGGTAAAAATTAAACACAATGTTTCTAATATTTTGAAACATTTATTCATTTATATTTCTACACATTTTATATGCGAGTTTTTTTACAATTAAACAAATTCCAAATCGTATCGTCCTTTATAAATGAGTGAAATTCTTCGCCGATCATCCTCGTTGTCGTTGTGTAAATTT
This sequence comes from Cimex lectularius, assembly GCF_000648675.2. NCBI lineage: Eukaryota > Metazoa > Arthropoda > Insecta > Hemiptera > Cimicidae > Cimex > Cimex lectularius. The sequence continues at coordinate 175,201 of NW_019394195.1, forward strand.
GTCACGTCGTCACCGAATACCACGTTGAACCGTTTAGGGAGAAACACTCGTGTCGACGAAAAATCACCCATGTACGATGGTCCCTGATATTCCAAGTCGGCGATGATAGCTTCCCCGAATTTTGTGTTGATTTTGGACAATCTCCTCATACACGAATCCTACTTTTAGATCGGAGATTCTCCCTATTCTTGAAAATCTTTTAACGTTTATTTCGTTGAGAGCAAGATTCATAGGGTCCATCTGCAGATTAAAAATTTAATCGGTATTTACTCATAAATAAAATCAGAGAACGCAAACCGATTAACCTACCTTGTACTTTGTAGACGTTGTCCTCGGTTGAAAACTGTTGAAGAACAATAGGTAGAATGAGAGATTATAGCCTATCTATTGAATGTCCCCCACCACTCGGACTTTAATGCACGATCGCCGCGCTCTCTGACGGCAAACTTGTGTACCTCGATACCACACAAAGTATTATAGACCGTCCTTTGAATATTGTATTTTTAATTATATCTTATTTATTATTTTTATAAAGATGACTTATTAAATCAGTCGCCGTAATTTAGAGTATTGCATTAATTTTAAATTCATTTTCTCCTCCTCTTTTTTTCAAACCGGGTTGGAACGGTCTTCGCCAGCGTTAAAAAATGAATTTAAAATGAATGCAGACTTCCAGTCAAATTACCTTCTCATAATAATGATAATTTTAAAATATAGAAATCCTTCTGAATAAATTAATCCAAAAACTTTCAAACAAATAAAATAACCCTCTCATAACAAGTAATGTGAAACAAAAACATAACGAAATACTTCTAAATAAATTAACGCGATATACTTTCAGTCAAATAAAATAACCCTCTCATAATAAATAATGAGAAACAAAAACATAACGACATACTTCTAAATAAATGAACGCAATCCCGCGTTAAATAAAAATCTAATTGTCTAGCCGACCTATTTTCGCATGTCCATAAGGTAAGGAGTTATAGTCCTCACACCTATTGTAATTCTTTTCATGAAATTTATTCTGTACAGTTTATTTTCCTGCATCGATACAACATTATGCTGTTGTGTAATTTTAATATTTTTACTTTTTAAAAATGTTTTATTCTCAGACTCTTCGTCAGTCAAAATCATATTTCTAATTACATCAAAATTTACTAGTTGCAGATTCTCCCAATTTAATTTAATTCCCTTTATTTTGCAGACATTTACTATTTTGTTCAATTTTGTACTTTTAACGGAGTAACCATAATTTTTTGGACCACCTGAAGCAAATTCGGTGATAAAACTCCTTCACCGTACTCTTGGAGCTCGTTCGTTAGATCCCCTAAATAATTCCCCACTTGTGGTTCATATTCTGTTGATCGAGGTCTCTTTATATATATAATCGAGTCTCTCTCACCTAATTTTTCCAGGTAGTTGTACAGTATTAGGCGGGCTTGAGTGGTAGTATAAGCAGCAATTGCTACATTCACAATTGGCGATGGCACCATAGTATCTTCCTTATTCTCCCAGTTGACACATATGACATTATCATTGATTTCCTGAATATAATTCACAATGTAGTTGGAATTTGTAAGCATTTCGTATAACAGAGAGGGGTCTTCGATTAAAGTTGTCTTTGTAAAATTGTCTCGTTGGCCGAATTTGCCCCAAAAGGAGTTAAGCATCAACTTTGCTAAAGAGCGTAGTCCCTGATTACTTTTTATGGCGGATTTATTTAACATAATACCTTCAACCATGTAATACGACTGAATGTAGCTTTTCATGCTTATCTCATCCGTTACGGTACTAGGGTAACCTGAAGCTTCTTGTTTTATTACGAAACCCTCATTGCTATTTAAATCGTATTGCGCTCCAGTAATTTTTAGACAATCTTCTTCGCCTACATACAGTGTTGGATGGCCGATTGGGAATTTTCCGTATTTACTAACATAAGGATAGAGGGAGCAGACATCAACATAGTGAATTTCTTCATCATCTCTCGTTTTATAATGAAGACGTGTATTCCCCGTCCGACCCCCGTAAAATGCGTCCCTAGGGAGTAGTGGTTCTTGAGAGAGAATTGTGGGATTTTAAGAAAGTGATTTATAAATTTAGAAAATAACCCGTCTTCTTTTTTCTCTTTGGAGTACTGTACTGTCTTATAATTCCAAATTTCATAAATTTTCGTGATCTTATACCCCAATCTGACTGCTTTTCGTAATTCGTCTGCAACCCATGTGCCATTCAAGCACCTTTGTTGTTCACTATGGGTGCAGGGATTTGAAGAAAGCACATCAGCACACCCGTTGCATAAAACAAAGAGCAGTTTGCATGTTTTTAAATCGGCAAAACAGGGTGATAAAGATCATTAGGTGGTAAGACTGTACATTTAAATATAGTGAACATTCAGAGTTCGATTTGAGCAATTCGCGAAATTCACACTCCCATATGTGGACAATATTGTACCCCATACTTTTTAAATAGTCTAGCCGTTTTAGGGTATCATTATATCTGGTATTCATTGTTTCAGTAGATGCCTTAAATAAGGGTTCATCTCTTCTGTAAGGGTAGCACGGTGGATGACCACGATAAAAACACCCACTGAATTCAAAAACGGTATTAGTTTCTTTATTATACCCATCAACTTTAAATGTCGTAAATGGTATACCGACTTCCCTTCCTCTTCCAGCATGTTGAATTTTAATTTTGCGTTTATTCTCTTCCCAAAGTAACCATTGTATAGCGAGTTTAGATTGTCTTTCGCATAGCCGATACCCATTTCGGGGGATAATTCCTATTGTGTTGGGTTTCAGAAAATTTCGTCGATATGCAAGATTGCATGCTGACGCAATGGTGATACTCTCTGCGAACGGATCGACATTACAATTCTGAATAAAAATACTCAGTCAATTCGTTAGAAAAATTGAAAATATATCCACTAGCTTTTTGTCCATTGTACCAATTAATAAGATTTTCTCTCTCTTTTGGTAACATACTATCGGGGGAATAATATTTAAGATCTGGTAAATCACCGACATATGTGTAATTTTCCCTCCTATTAAATAAATGGGGAAAATACCCTTTTTTAACTGAATCATCCAGGTCAAACGCTATTGGCAATTTACTGAGGGGCATTGGAAAATAATTTAAAGAATCAATTATTTGCAAATTTTTAAATTTTAAACTTAAAATTTTGTTCCCACGCCTAAGGATTTCTGGCAAAATATTATGATCATTTACCAACTCTCTTAAAATAAATTGAGAGTCATAAGCTTGAGCATTATGAGCAATACAAATTATTTTTGTAAAACTTGATCTAGGGAGGAGTAGGTAACCTAGAAATTTTTCTATAGGATTTTCCCAGAAGATATGTTGTCGAACACCACAAGACGATCATATGCTAGTCATATCGTTAGTTAATTCGCAATTGGAACACGATTGCTGTGTTACACATAAATTGGGTTCATGCAGCAACGACCCGTTGGGCAGTATTTTTTCCTGGCGTGATGCAATATCAAAGTATACATACAGAGTTTTAGAACGAGGCGTTCTATTGTCTACCCTAATATAACACAAATGGTCGGCTGTATTGAAAGCTTTACAGATATTGCAAAATGTTTCGCCACATATGTGTGAGTGTTTTCTAGCATATGATTTATATGTTACGTGACAATCTATGCAGCGCTTAACCTTTTCACAGATTGACTTTCCCCCGCTGGAACTAGCTAAATGTGCTTCAAAGTATGGTTTGGGAAAAATCTGTAGCATTCACTACAAAGCCTCCGTGTTTCGTCTTTTTTACATGGTGGTCTCTTATGACAAAGTGAACAGATTTCTGAACATATATGATCTGATCTGGTATTATAAGCTTTATTACATTTCTCGCAAAAATAGCTGCTATTGAATGCAGAAGTAAAGCTCGCAATCACATTAAAATGACGATTTTCGTGTAATAGGTTAATTTTATATTCTGCATTATTATTACTTCCTCTGAATATTATGTTCCGTTTATCGTGTTTAAATTCATACACAGTTATGTTATAATTTTTTAAATAAGACTGAAATTTTTTTAATTCAAGGATTCCCCTCTTCCCCTATTTTTACTTCACATTTCTGCATTAATTTTTTTGCTTTGATCGTTTGATATCTGGAATTGACTCTCCTGACTTTCATAAATTTGGGATCCCTTTTTCCACCAGTCTTCGCCAATATTCGGGCGGTCTTTGCCAAACTACCAAGGCACGGGGTAGGCAAAAAAAATCAGAATTAGTAATACTAATTATGCCTTTTTTCCTAAGGGACATATCATTGAATGAAAAATTTTTCATGTTTACTCTTCCCGTTCCCCTCGGTAACTCCACAGCTGAAGCTGAAATTGTAAAATCATCCGTGTGGGCATCATTGCTCTGAAAAATAGATTCTATCATCTCCCACACACGTCCACCTGTTATCTCATTGGCATTGGTGTAAGGAATCCACCCGTTTTTCGAAATATTATGGCTGCCAAATGTTAAACCTATTTTATCCGACGCTGAAGAATTTGCTATCAAATATCTGATCACGTCTTCAATAGCATTTTTTAACCACATTACATGGTCAACGGTAGGCGATGGAGTGTTTTTTATTTTAAAACATAAAGTTTTTTTACGAAGGCTAAATTTTTTTGTAGAAGTAGTTACTTCGTATAAAATTTCGTAGTTCGATTCATCAAACGATAATTGTTCAGAAAAATCCAACCCACACACTTCTTCGTGAGCCCGTGCATCCAGAGTAAAACCAAAACTTTTGCCACAATGGGCGCAAACGTAGCCAAATAAATGGTCAGACTCTGAGTCCATCATAGTGGTCGTGTCGGGTACAAATTTCGTAGTGGTGGCGGATTCATGGTGTTGGTAGCTTCTTTTTTCCCTTTCTTATTGCCTTTCCTTTTACAATGTTCGTGAGTCTGAACGAGCCAAAATAAGAAACTTTTGAATAAAAAATGTTAGGGTTTGATGTATCCATTTTTAAAACACGAATCGGTCTCGTGGGAATCGAGCATTTGGGTTTGTAAAAATTGGAAAGATGTTCTGTCCAATTTTCAAACTGCATGTCTTTTCCACAGTGAACTACTTTAAATGGGCTAGGCTTCACTCTGCTTTGCAGCAATACTTCCCGCCAATCCTCTGGAATTTCAACATATGATTTAGTGTNTATGATGGGAAACAATTCACCATTGGTGATAGTATATGTTAGGTTGGCCCTTGGGAAACAATTAACTACTACTTACTATACTAACATTTTATTATCCTTAGCGAAATTACATAAATGAATTCTATTTCTTGTCTATTATACGATAATGGTAGACGGGGCTTTCTGTCAAGTGCAGGTTCCAGAATTACACATGAACTTACAGCAAAGGTTAGGGTTCCTATCTACAGATATGTCAATTCCCCAAACTATTCTACGAAGACAGGATTGCCTAAGCTACTCAGCCTGAGAGGGAGAAAACACAAGACACTCACCCAGTATAAGCCAGACGGCCGCGATCATCTTCTTCCCAGCGTTAGAACAAGACTGAATCAACGTCCGTCGTGCGAAATGGGATCCGTCTGTCTCACATTTCTTCCCTCCCAGTCTATACACTTTTTCTACAACTTTAAATTAAACTAAAACTAATTGTCTCTCATATACTACAGTATAGTCACAATGGGAGATAACGAACTAGAGATTGGTGAGAGAAAGGTATATTGCGACCAGGTCTCATGGAATTGATATTCATGAAAAATCCGAATTTGCAAATCGTCGACGAAAGCGACAAAACTCACTACAAACAAATATTACAACATACGAATGCTCATAGAAAAAGATACAGTAGCAGCGGAGACATAAATGCCATTAAATCACATCCGAAATGGCCTCTGATATCCACAATTTTTAAACTTCCTCTCAAAAACCAAAGGCTCATAAGTATCCGCAATCGCCAACTAAGCGGGGTTTCGGAGCGGTAAATATCAATAACTTGATAGAAAGGTTAAAATTTTTATTGGCGTCTCGAGATTGGAACAACCAATCGGAAATCGACTATATCGAACAAAGCCTTCGAAATGCTCGCATAATATTATGAATTCTCCTCATCATCACAATATTGCTCATTATCTCATTGTCTAGCAAACATGACAGAGGTAAAGCGTCAAATAGTAGATGAAATTCATCGGGCAGCTCGAAAAAATTTCCAAAGACGAAAAGTGATTTTGAAAGGAATTGACGATTTGTGGCAAGCGGATCTAATAGAAATGATACCTTACAGTGGAGTAAATAAAGGTTACAAATATATATTGGTCGTAATTGATTGTTTTTCAAAATATATATGGGCGGTTGAAATAAAACAGAAATCGGGCAATGAAATTTGCGATGCGTTCAGAAAAATCTTAAATTCATCAAAAGGTCGAGTACCACGAAATTTTCAAACCGATCGAGGTAAAGAATTTTACAATAAAGGCGCAACATCGCTGTTTAAAAAATTCCGAATAAATCATTATTCCACTTATAGCAACATGAAAGCGTCCATTGTAGAACGGGCGATAAGAACACTGAAAACTATGTTTTGGAAAAAATTTAACCTCTATGGGTCATACGAGTGGCTCTCTTTGATGAAATCTGTCCTCGATGAGTATAACAATAAAAAACACCGTACTATCAAGATGGCATCGGCAGAAGTGAAATCGGGTAAAATCGAAACCCATTTATTAGAAAGCGTGTACGATTCAAAAGAAAACATTCGAAAAAATAAAATAAAATTTAAAACAGGAGATTATGTCAGAATATCAAAGTATAAAGCACAATTCAGTAAAGGGTACACCCCGTCGTGGTCCACGGAAATATTCAAAGTGGATAAAGTGAAAAGAACAAATCCTGTGACGTATATTTTGACGGATTCCACAAGCCAAGAAATTGCGGGTGGATTCTATCAACAGGAAATACAACTAGTCAAATATCCCGATGCCTATTTGGTTGAAAAAGTCGTTAAGAAAAATAAAGGAAAAGCTCTAGTAAAATGGTTGGGGTTTGATGATTCGCACAATAGTTGGGTCGACATGAAAAATTTAAATATATAAAGCATTCGATTTAAAAAAAATTTAAGCAGTTTGCTAGGAGGCGTCAGAGAGTAAACATGGTCCGACGTAAACGTAAATCAAAAAGGATAATTAGTCCTCCGAAGAAAATAGGAGGTTGTAAATTATGCCCCTTGTCGAAGAAAGCCAAAAAGATGTTATATACTTTTCCCAAACGGAGTCTAACAAATTTCGACATTTCTCGAATAGTAAGATCGAAGCGAATTTCCGGATTTCGAGGTGTTTTCATGAGGGACACGCTCCCGAAAAATCCGCGTTCAAAGGAGTGTGGAATATTGAACCTGGACACAAGTTCAGGACCAGGCACTCATTGGGTTTGCTATAGAAAAATTGGTAAATTGGCAAAGTACTTTGATAGCAGTGGTAAAGGAAAACCTCCTCCACAACTTGTAAACTATTTGAAGAATGTCCGTATAACATTGAACAAAAAGAGATATCAATCTTCTAACACTAATATTTGCGGCCATCTTTGTTTATTGTTTTTGCTAAAGCTTATAAAGTAGAGAATATCCAAAAGGAACAGGCAGTATCTTTTTTGATGGCAATGGGGTTAGACTTCAAAAAAGTATATAAAAGGAATACAGACAAACCGAAGTTTAGTATTCTTCGGAAAGTCAACGAGAAAGCACCTCTCGTGTCGAAAGAAAATATTAAATTCTTAAAATCCGCTGGATATAAAGTTTTACCAAAATCGCAATGGAAAAGTTAAACGTGGAAGAACCTCCAAGATTCGATGAGTCTATTGAAGGGATAGAACTACATTCCCATTATCCGTACGCTTCAACGAAATTACAACCAGGTGATGAGATTAGAATCGCCATTTAACAGCAAGATATATACACCTTACCTTGTGAGAGTTTTCTTTATTTGGAGGGGAAATTTTTAAAAGAAGACGGATCAGCGTTACCTATTAACGCAAAATTAACCCAAAATTCTTTTTCTTTCCTGTTTGATGAAATCAGGTATGAAATCTGTGGCACTGAAATCGATAGAATAAAAAACCCCGGTATTTCTAGTACAATAAAGGGTTTGAGTTCAATACAACGAGGTAAAATCGACGAGAACGCCGGTTGGATCTTGCCCAACTCGAAAAATTTAGATCTGGTTTCGACCGAAGGGAATTTCAACGCCTGCATTCCTTTACGATTGTTGCTAGGGTTCATAGAAGATTACCGAAAGGTTGTCATCAACGTTAAACAAGAGCTCGTATTGATTCGATCAAGGAATGATGACAATTGTTACATTTCTACAAAAGCGGACGAGAAAGTAAAAATCGAATTGATTAATCTCTCATGGAGAGTACCTTATATATATCTAAACGAATACCATAGACTTTTAACGTTGAGACATTTGAAAAAGGAGAAAATCATATCGGTACCGTTCAGAAGTTGGGAGCTATACGATTACCCTCTACTTCCTACGACACAAAGACAGCTGTGGGCCGTTAAAACTTCAACTCAATTGGAAAAACCGCGTTTTGTAATTTTAGCATTTCAAACCAAAAGGAAAAATAGTCCGATTATGGATTCCAGTAAATTTGACCATTGCTGTTTGACAAATGTAAAACTTTACTTAAATTCGAAATCTTTTCCGTACGATGATTTGAATGTGAACTTTACCACCAATCAATACGGGATATTATATCACATGTATTCAAACTTTCAAAAGAGTTACTATTCAGAACCTAATCCGTCCCCACTACTTTCTTTGACAGAATTCCTAAATGATGCTCCTATTACAATAATCGATTATTCAAAACAAATAGAATCGATTAAAACTGGACCAGTTGATGTTAGACTTGAATTCGAGGCGAGTAAACCTTTTCCAGCAGAGACTACAGCTTATTGTCTTATCATACACGATAGAATAATAGAGTACAGTCCTTTGTCGAATATCGTCCGACGGATGGTATAAATAATAGTAAACATATCACCTAATGTTCAGTCGTTATTATGACTTCGAATAATGCTTTTGTAGTAGACATTCAATGTTTTGTAGACAACTCAAATGCCTACATTGTAAAAGAAATCTCAATTTTAGATCTTAATTACTTTTCAAGTCAACATTGGGTTTTCAAGCCACCGGAGGAATGCATTCTAAACGAGTCTAGCCTTCGAGTAAATAATTGGTTAAATCGTTACTTCCATAAAATAAATTGGGGAGAAGGGGATGTGGACTATGATCATTTGAATACCATATTACTCCGATATCTTCCTAGATATAAAAGAATAGTCGTCAAAGGTTTACAAAAGAAGCGTTTTCTTTCGAATTATTCTGACAATGTGATAGATCTCGAAGATTTTGGTTGTCCACAAATTGGTATTTTAACAGTAGCGGACCAAGGGACACAATGTTTACTTCATAGTAGGACACCTAGAATGTGCACACATGTTAGGGTGTATGCTCTGGCCAATTGGATTTTTACAAATAGCTTATTAGAAAGATTAATTTAATTTTTTTTGACTCACAGAAGATTTATTTTATTTATTCAAATCAGAAAAATTTTAGTTGTAATTTTTATTTTATTTTAGTTTCTTTTTTATTCTAATATATATATATTTTAATGAAAGAAATTTTTTTTTATAATTTATTAGATTTGGAATAATTTTTGTGTAATGGTATGCATGAATGAAGGTCACTGGCGAGTTTAAAAGCCCGTAAACCCATGTGTAGAAACGTGAAAAAAAGAAGTTATTATTACATCGAAAATTATTTCAAATTTCCTCCTCGTCCTATCTCCACTTTGTCGTAGTGAGGGGGCTTTCACACGAAGAGAGATAGTGGTTGTTTCTTATTTTATTTAACCAAGCTAATAAATTAAAACAAAACAAAAGGAAAAGCCCAGATATGCAAATTATCAGTTGGTGATTATGCATTTGTGAAGAATGAAGAGCGTAATCAAACAAAATTAGACCCAAAATATAAAGGCCCTTTCCAGGTCATTGAAGTATTGGATGGAGACCGCTATGTGCTAAAATCCCTAACGAGCAACAGAACTTATAAATACTCACATGACAGAATTAGAAAAGCCCCACTAGACACTTATGATGCATTGATTTCTGAAGATTCTGAGACTGATGAGAATTAAATTACTGTAAATGATTCTTAGACTAAAAATAGCCAACGTCTGTTGAAATAAATATGGTAACTTGAATCAAGCGTAAAATCTGTTGTCTAAGACGTATATTAACAAGAATAGGAACATGACTGTGATCTGCACACACATACAAAATAAATAATTAAATAAAAATAAAATAAACAACTTATTATTATATTGTTCTAGATTAAGTAACAAATGATGAGACGAGGGAACTCCAAGATGGTAGACATGAGAAATGCGTCAGACATTGCTGTTGATGTGGTACTTTGCGAGGCAAAGTCAGATACCACAGAGGCAGCAATGCGCTTTAAAGGCGTCAGACGTCAGGATGCGTCCAAGAGACGTCAGACATCACTACGCGCCATTGGGCGTCAGACATTACCAGTACGGCTGTGTAACTTTACTTGAGTCAGACATGGCCGAGAGGGTCTTGCTCAACAAAGTCACGTGAACAATAAGTTTTGAGTTTAAATTTTGAGAGTTCCCTGTACTCTCTCTTCCTACATTTTGTTAATTTGTACTGTATTTTGTGTATTGAGTTTATTACGAAAAATTCCATGAATGTTCAAAATGTCGTTTATTTTGTTTGATTGAAGTACACTGTTAAATTCAGACTTTGAGTTGGGTGCAGATTTCATTCCTTTCCTTTTTGACACAACTTCTCTGGTTGTGGTGGTCTCTTCTGCTCTTATGATTTCAGATGCGCTCGTGGACGTCCGCATGTCAGGTTTGGCCGTGTCGATCAAAAGGAATGCAGTGACGTAATCTGACCAACTGTGATGTCGTGACATAGCCAGTCGAGACAACGAGTGGATCAGAAAGACGAAGAACAATAGACAAAGCGAGTCAGTCAGTCAGTCCGTCCGCAGTCGTGCCTTTGTCCTCACCGAGCAAGCATCGTCACATTTGTAGTAAAATAAATAAACAGTGAAACAAACAACCGAAATGGATTATTTCTTTTCCCGTGAGACGGAGAGATTTCTCCAACATATATATTATTCAGGGTGGGCGACCAAGACCCGAGGGGTTAAATGCCTAGACTTGTACCCCATCCCTGCTTTTAACATACTGTTCCTTCTTTCTTTTCAATTTGTTTTATTCTCTCGTTAAAGTTGTGACGCAAAATGCCTCCTACTCCAAAACGGAAAAAACCCGTCCTGACCCTTGGCGAAAGAACAAAATTTTTGGACATGTTACATTTCTTATGCAGGCCAAGCTTTTCTTCAAAACGGCTCAGGGAAATTTTAACCTTGAGGGACCAACTTATTAAAAAAAGCAATTTCGACCCATCTTTAAATCGAAGTTTTAATTTTAAAAGGACGTCGAGGCCGCTTCAAATCCTTATGTGGAATACTTAAGGAAATGAAATAGTGAATGCATCCAAAATCTCCAGAACCTGGGAAAACACAACAACCTGATGATATCTTGGGTGCCAGGGCTCAGGGGAATTTTGGGTAACGAGAAAGCAGACAGTCTGGCCAGAGGAGGATCTGCAAGACCATACATAGGCCCCGAATCTATACTTGGGATAACAAAAACAAATATAGACTCCTCCATCGCAGAATGGATAAAAAAAAAAGCAAATGGAGAACTGGATAAACTCTAGCGGTGCTAGACATAGTAAACTTATGATGAAACAACCCTCAGCAAGACTGGCAAAAGCACTGCTACAATTGGAGATGGCCTAACTCAGAGGAGTGATAGGACTACTAACCGGTCACCGGCATCTGAGAAAACATCTACACAACGTATATACAGCGATGATCCAGATTATGTAATGAGGAGGAGGAAATAGCCACTGATATCATCTTCGAATGCGAAGCAACAGCTCAATGGAGATTTAACCTAACGTACGGAAAAAACTTAGGGAATCAAATTGCAGCAGCGGCAGTCAATGACCTGATACTTGTCACGACTCAGGAGATCGCGCGACACGGGAACCGTGGAAGTGGGGGCGTGTCCCCCCTTTTTCAGCGGGAAAGGAGACTCCGCCGCAATTGGCCAATTAGTGTTAGATGCGCCAAGGAGTTGTCGGAGAAAGACCTGCTGCGGAGGAGACCCAGTTGAGTGCAGGGTTTAAAACAAATCAAGGTATTTCTGCTATTGCCGAAGAAAAAAAATAAAGCAAATAAAAATGATAATGAAAGTAAATTAATTCAACTAAAATTAAAATAAAATAAAAAAGTTGAAATTAAGCAATAACAGGGCCCTCCGCCTAATTTCTCTGAAATGCTCTTCAAAGGCCGTTTGATGAGATTCTACATCCAAACCGAATTTAGGATTTTCCAATTTACTATTGAATGCAATGATATCATTCTGGACTGTTTCCACTCTTTCCTCTAAATAATCTAGTTTTTCATACATCGCTTTGTGTTCATAGATATTTTCAGCTGTAAGATTCTTAAAGGTATCGGCATAAAACTTTACTCTCGTAAAAAGTTGGTCCCTTTTACCTTTTAATTTTTCATAAAGTTGCCTATCCTTTTCCGATATGTCGATCATTTTAAGCGACTCGAAATTGTAGATCTATAATAAGAGAAGAATGATCAGAAAGAGAAACCAACAAATTTAAATTACGTCCAATTTAAATTAAATTTAAACTATATATATTTTTAAACCTTTAGGGATTAATTCAAAGAAGTCTCTTCTGTAAACAAGGGATTAGCACTTGAGTCTCACCTTATCTCGAGATTGAATCACAGCTAAAATGGCCGCATGAACATTTAAACAAAAAAAAATTATCCAGAGGCCGATTTAGACCTATCCGGCCCGGAGGACCAATATTTCGGCTATTGCCGAAGAAAAAAAAAATAAAGCAAATAAAAATGACAATGAAATGAAAATAAATTAATTCAACTAAAATTAAAATAAAATAAAAAAGTTGAAATTAAGCAATAACTTTGAATCTTTGCAAGGAACCAATTAGTCACAATGAAGAGCAAAAGTAAACGTGTACTTACCACCAGTCACGAGTCGCCCTCGTCGGAAGAATCGGCCTCCGCGTCGAGCTCGAGCGGGCCTCAGCCAGAAGCAACGTGTTTTGCAAATCGTGATGGTTTCCAGCCAGTCTTCTCGGCCCCCTTTTTGTGACCAATATTGGCTACTTGCACGGACTCGTTTGATGAAGAAATAAAATAAAAATAAAACTTAAGAATAACGGAGACAAACGTAAGAGTCTAGGGAACGGAAGATGTACAGCCTTCTCTCATGCCTTGAGAACAACAACTGGCTTAACCGAGACCCCCCTCTTTAAGATCAACGGTCACCTTTAACTGTGATTCAAATTAAATTACTTAGTGGCGTAAACACAAGGCATCTTTTGAAAATATTTGTTTCTTACAATTGTAATAATTTCATTTCTAACAATATAGAATTACTTTTAGTTTTAACATTTTAATTAAAATCCCTAAATCCGTATTTTTCGTGTATCGTACCTTCTTTTCCACTGTCTCGTAAAAGCGAGACGAGGAGGTCGTACCATACTTCTAAGAAGAAGGATTGAGTCTATTGACTGAACTAAGGAACTAGGAAGCCAGAAGGCTGCAGTGCCTGGGGAGTGCAAACCCGCTTCCTAGTATCCTTCTTCACCACACCATAAGGAAATGAATTATTTGGCGAAAAGCGAACTAATAAGTTATTTCTTTCCTTGCATATCAAAAAAATACGAACAATTAACACGTACAAACATTTATTTGTTTGTATATTTTAAATAAAAAGTTTATTTTAAATAAATTGTTTTTTAGTTCTAAATTGTACCTCAATTTTTGGCGTCATGGAACTTAGCCCTCCTTATACCATAGGAAAATAAACTCAGCATTCACGGATTTAACTTTCACGGCACTTTTCTGGAACCAAACACCCGCGAATGATTTTTCTTCTTTTTCCAATATTTTATGTATTGATACGAAGCCCTACTCGTCACGTTTATATCAAATAAAAGATATTATATATATAAAGATATATAAAGTGAAAAGCGGGAGAAAAGAAAAAAAAGAAATATTGACAAAATCTGGCTGTGGTACACTTGTGTTTGAACAGGAAAATAAATTTTCATTTCTGATTTCAACAATGGATGAATATTTGAGTTTCATTTTTTTTAATAATGCAAAGTACTTTCAAAGTGTGACAAAACTATAGGACGTTACATTAAAAAAAAATTAATCTCCACATCGGCTGAAATGCATCACCTTATTAAAATTTTAAATTTCCTGTAATTCTACCTGCCAAATTACCTGCAGAACTACTAACTATTTTTCCACCATTTACTAAATTTCGTTGCAGTTATAAGAAAACAAAAAATATATGCCATAATTTTCAATATTAATCGAACTCTTGAATTTTTTTGATTTCTTATTTTAAACCAACATTTTTCGGTGAATGATAAGCAATAAAATTAAAAGAAGTGTTGCTCATAAAAGCAGGAGTGAAGTGAGCTTAGCCACAATTCTTCCTCAACCAGGCATAATAGACTTTTGCATATTTCCTATCATTCTATTAACCATAGTTAAAATACTCCTATTTTCTTCTTTTTCTTCATTCTACAGTCAAGTGTGCAGATATGTTAAATCTTGAATTATACTTTAAGTTAAACTATCTTTCATTATTTTTATAACAATAAAATGTTTTTATCAATAACATCAATGAATGTGATCGTTTTTTTAAGGTATATTTGTATGAAACATTCATTGTTTAATATAGTTAAGAAATTTTTTCTTTGTTTTCTTAGCTTTGCTTTTTATATTGTAATGTTTTATGTGTTAGCATAATCTAATTTTTTATTCGCAGAAACGGTGTATAAAGAAGCGGATTATAGTGGTTTCGTTCATACGACCATGTAAGTATAGATGTGAAGTAGATATTTTTATTCAGAGAAGATCAAATTTTTTTATCTGATTTGTTCCAGGGACTCCCTCAAATGTATTCTTGTTATTTTTACCGTTCTTGCTGTCATAGCGGAATCGAAGATATACGGAAAATGTGAATTTGCGGAGGTGAAAAAGCACAAGACGCCAGGAAGTTGTAAGTTTTTCTACATTTATCCATATTTTCTCAACTTGATATGTCTGTATACATATTATATTCAAAAACAATACAATTACAAAACATAAACTTCCCGAAATATGAGTTGTGAGATTTCGTCGTGTTGTATGCGGGGTGATGGAATTTGGCTGTTTATCGATTTTGGTTTTGTTAATCCTTGCTGAGTTTCGGTATTTCGCCATCTTTAACGTGTCTGTCCACTGAATGCATATCGAAATAAATTACCTAACAAGCCAGCCGGATGATTACCTTTAATCCAAAGGAATGACTAATAAGGTGACCACCAGGTTGGTGTGATACGGATTTGGGCCATTTTTTTTTTTTTTTGGTGATACTCCACTCCAAAATATCGGACACGTATACGCCACTTCTTGTGAATAGGCCCTGATTTCCCCAAAATAATTTTTTTAAATTGAATTTTCCGTTTTTTAATATTTTTATTTTGCCGTTTCACTTGCTCGATTCAATATGTGAATATAACATTTTACAACATTTTTTATGCAGTTTGTAATAAAAATATAGAGAAAAGCTATGGAAGTTCATCGATTCCAACAAACCAAATATTGTTCGAGTAAATTAGGTCATNTATATATGTCGGGGAAGGAAAACGTCAGTGCACCGCGGGAATGACGTCAACAGTAAGAAGAAAAGAAATTCTGAAGGAGGGGAGAGAACAGAAGTGAAGAGAGAGAGGAGCGTCATTCCAAATCCGTTGGGAGTAGCTGGAAGTTGTTTTCCATCCTTGTGTCAAGTTTTAAGAGTTTAATTTCTAAAAGAAAAATAATAAATTGTGTGTAAAGTACATTAAATAGTTTTTTTCAATGAGTTCCGAAATCGAGGAGGGAGAAATCCCGTCTGCGGAGCCCTCAACCCGTTCTTCGCCGAAATATATTTGGTAACCAAGTGGCTTGGAATGCCGTAAGCCACGGCCCTCCACACGTGGGGACTGGACGGTCCAGGCCCACTCCGCTACCGATTACCTCGTGAGTTGTACTGTTTTGTTAGTAGTAATACTTGCCTTATTACCTTATTTTGTGTTATTTTCTATTTTCCTTTTGTAACTATTTTTCTTGCTGATACGCGAACCCTACCTCGCCTACGCTGGCTGGTCGTGGGCACTAATCTTTTCTTTTATGACTTAAACTAAATCGAGTCCTTTTCTCTTTCTCATTTCTTTGATTTATGCCTGGCGTCCAAGTTTGTTAAAATTAATTTAGTTAGCTTTTTAAATGTATTCCTTATGCGGTATACACATTATTGGTTTGAAAGTATTAATTTTAATAACACAAAAATTAATTTATTTCATGCAATCCTAGGTGTAAATGTTTTCATGTGAATTTTCTGTTTCTTTATATATTAATTACAATTTATATTAACACTTTTTAAAATTTAATCATTATCCTTATTTAATCTTATCAACAGATCGACGACACTGTAAGTCTTTTTTAAATCAATTATTTTTTTTACACATCATTTCAGGTATTCGTCCACCTGAACACCTCGACTTGAAGAGGTAACTTCAATCAAAGTGCAGTCAAAAGACGTGTGCTGTTTCAGTGGGTGCATCCCTACACGTACTTGCCTTTCCATTCTTATAATTAATTGTTGTTGCACAATAGAATTATAGTTGAAGAGGGAAGAAAAAAATTATGAATTATTATTGTTTTCTTTCATATTAAACTTACAGTTCATATTAAAATTACAGTACAATGAAACAGAGTCTCATCGATATTTCATCGTTTTGGCAATGTTTATTTCAAGAGCAGTTCAACACATACTTGTCTTTGCATTCTTTCTCCCAAACAGGCCATCTGCCGAATTTAAATTTTTTGTAGATGAAATATGCGCAGTGGAACGCCGGTGCAACGTCATCTGCTAGCATAACTTCTGTCGGCGAAAACAACCATTTGTGAACAGTAATTCTTTCAAAATATTTTCTCGGCTCGATACTTACCCTCGCAATTAATTCGGCAAAAGTTCCTTACACCGCACATTTCGTTAGATATCTAAATGGATAAAATTAATTAAAACATTATTGTAGCGTATTAACACTATAGAGTATAAGTTATACCCCGAAAAGGCCGTTGTAAACCAGCCCTCCGTGTGCTGTTTCTCCAAAGAATGAGTCCCATTTACTTGCATGTTCTGCGATGCAAACCCCTTAAACAAATTAAAACTATCAAAGCAAGGATATAATGAAACGACGTCATTAAATATTAAATGATGTACGCTTGTTAGTTTAAAAAATTTTCATGTAGAACATACATGAGGAATTTGGTGGTTACCGATCATTTTGGTCTGTCTATCCTAACTTGAGTGGTCCCATGGCATTTCGCCTTATTCAATGTTGGGTTTTACAAAGGGACGACCAGGTCGGTGTGTCACGGATTTGGACCAAACCTTTTTTGGTGATTCTACACTCCAAAATATTGGACACGATCCGCCACTTCTTGTGAATAAGTGCTTTGGACAATCATTTTATTCATCATCTCATTTTACGCGCTTGTACGCTTGTAATTTTCCTATTTAAAATCTTTTAGCCGTTTTTGACTTAAAGCCGTTTCAGTCAGATGTTCCGATAACGATTTCTTAAAAATCAGAAAAAATTTAGAGGTTAAAAAAAGAGATAAATTTAAATTCAAAGAAAAATCTATATTTGGGCGTCTCTATAGGTAATAAAATGAAATTAAATATTACTTTTAAGAAAAAAAATATGACCTAGTTTACTTGAACAATATTTGGTTTTATAAATTTTTTGGTTATTCATAAACTTTCATAGCTTTTTCTATACGGTTATTGCAATCTAAAATGATGTATTTACATAGTTGATCTGAGCAAGCAGAACGGCAAAATGAAAATTTTAAAAATATATCAAGTTGAGAAAATGTAGATACGCCGAATAAAATGAAAATGTAGAAAACTTACAATCCGATACGTTTGCTGGCATGTTGCGTTTTTCACCTCCGTCACAAATTGACATTGTGTGTATTTTATCGATTCCGCTGTGACAAGAACGGCAAGAATAACAAGAATACATTTGAGGGAGTCCCTGGAACGAATCAGATTAAAATTTGATCTTCTCTGAATAAAAATATCTATTTCACAGCTATACTTACATGGTCGTATGAACGAAACCTCTTTAATCGGCATCGTGATCACTCGCTTCTTTTATACGCCGTTTCTGTCAATAAAAAATTAAAAAATGCCTACAACGTGGAACCGGCACATTTGTGTTTCGTCATTTATGTTTACTCTTAAGCAGATGCCGCTGAATCGAATTTAAAAAAAAATAAATCATAACGATCATAATGTAATCATCATTACATTGATAGGCTAATTTTTTTGGGTCTGGAACTTCGCCCTTTTTTCACGGTTAGGTTTTTGGTAGGATAGTCTTCTTAAGACATTTTTTAATTAAACAATCAACTATTGAACCCTGTTTTATTTTATTACAAGGTTAAAGTTTAATAATCTTTTTTTTCAGCATTGGACTTTTATCCATAGCCATTTGTTAAAGTAAGAGTAACACCTAGCACACAGTGTTCTAGTTTAATATAACAAGCTCTGTTTGTACGTTGTTGTTACAGCCAATGCCGTGGGAGGAAAGAAAAAAATTTTTTTTTTTAAATTAATGAAACGTTAATAAAATAAATTTAAGAAAAATTCTAAATTAAAATAAATTTTAACAAGGGACTAACCACCTTCCTTCAGATGACGGCTGCAAGAAGCGTAGAGAGCTCGGGCCCGACTCCTCTGACCTCGCCGCAGAATATCAGATGATTTCAGGTGGAAGAGATCGATGTAGAAGCAGGTTTTTTTGGTTTTCGACCGAGAAATCTCATAACATCAAAAAAACAAACAGAAAATGAAAAGGACCTTTCCAAAACTATAATTCAGCTATGTACAACGAAGTAGGGTGATTATTCAGAGGAAGGGAGAGAAATCAATGCGCGTACTGGTCGGACATAATAACCGGCAGACGTACGAACAGTTGCTACGCGGGTTACTCCATCAGCGCCAGGGTGAACCGCCTGAACACGACCGATGGGCCATGATAGTGGGGACGTCCCTACTCCACGCAAGAAAACTACATCACCAACCTTTAGTGAAAGGGACGACCGATGCCACTTTTTCCTCTGAATCAACGCGTTCAAATATTCGTTGGACCAGCGGCGCCGAAACACTTGGAGAAGTTGCCTTAAATGATGCTATCGGGAAATAGGTCGTAATTCGTCAGCCATATGCCGCTCTGGAGTCGAGAGGGGAGATGTAGCGAGCAAAAAATGGGTGGGACTCAGCTAGTCTGGATCATCTCCAACCCCGGGCATAGTGGAGCAGAGGGGGCGACTATTTAGAACCGCCTCAATTCTAGCAAACAGAGTACTGTACTCCTCAAAAGTCTGGGTTCTATCCCCAACAAGACGATATAAAAGCCTTTTGGCGGACGCTTGCCAGAGACCGCCGAAATGAGACGCAGCAGGAGAGTTAAAATGCCACTGAATGTTTTTTTGGGAAGCGTGTGTGAAGATGGCCTCTTTGGTGTCTTCTAGAAATGAGCAGACTTCCTTGAGAGAGCGTGCGGCTCCGCAATAGTTTCTTCCGCAGTCGGAATAAATTGCGCCGGGTAAGCCACGCCGAGAAACGAAGCGGTCAAAGCAAGCAAGAAAGGCTTCAGTCGAGAGATCGGTAACCTTTTCCAAATGCACAGCTTTGGTCACCATGCATAAAAAGATGCACAAGCAACCCTTAGAGATGGCCGTTCTACGGCGATTAGATTCTTTCACGGCGAAAGGCCCGGTAAAATCAGTGCCTACTGAATGGAAGAAACGCACGGGACGTAACCTACTAAGCGGTAGGTCTGCCATTCGAGGGGAGGGAGATTGCGCACGAAATTTGTGGCAAGTGAGACATCCATTTATACGTTTTCTAACTAAGCTTCGAAGCGAAATTATCCAAAACTTTCGCCTTATCAGGGATTGAACTGTCATAGGACCGGAGTGAAGCGAGGCGAAGAAAATGCGCATTTTTGGGGAGAATTGAGGGATGCCTAGAGAGAAAAGGGAGTAAGGAATGACGCAACCGACCGCCCACCCTGAGGATCCCCCTTTTATCAATGAAGGGATTAAGCGAAAGCAAGGTAGCGGCTGGCTTGCCATTAGAGAGTAATTCCATTTCATTTTTGTAGTAGAAGAGTTGAGTAAATTTTACTATGCAAAGTAGGGCCTCATCGAGCTCATGTACCGTTAATGGGCCGATCGTGCGGTCATTGATTGAAGTCCGATCAGCAGTCTCAACCAGACGACTATCATGACAAAACCTTAAAACGTATGGCACTACTCGCTGAAGTGTGGATAATTGGGAAAATTTGTTGAAATATTCAACAAATTCATCTACATTTTTTATGGAAGACATAACTAGGCAAATGGGTTTTAATTCGTCGAGTTCGTCAATCGAGAGGGGCTCAAAAGAAGACCGGTAATTTGCGGGAAGTTTAACAAAAGTGGAGGACCTTCCAACCAGAGGCGGTTCATAACTAACTCACTAGGGAATAGCCCACGCGACGCACAGTCAACAGGATTTTCACCAGAGGCATATGTTTCCATTCTGATGGCTGGGAGGATTCGAGTATTTCTACTACCCTATGAGCGACGAATGTTTTAAGGCGATAAGGAGGTGTTGCCAGCCAAGCTAGCACAATTCGTGAATCGGTGAAGAATGTTCGGGAGGCTAAGGATATTTCCAACTCAGGTAAAGTCTTACGATTCCTAGAAAGGAGCAACGCTGCGCAAAGTTCAAGTCGGGGTACAGATAGGGTTTTTAAGGGCGCGATCTTACTTTTCACCTTCAGGAAAGAGACGTGAGAATTTTCCCTTGTCTGGAACAAGAGAAAGAGTACAGCAGCATAACATCTTTCAGAGGCATCGCAAAAGCCTACGAGATGACAAAACAAATGCGAATGGCCGAAAGCTCTGGGAATTACAAATTTTCTAAGTTCTGAAATCTGTGATACAAAGTTCTGCCAAACTTGGAGCAGTTCTCCTTGAATAGATTGGTCCCAATCCACTCGAGCAATCCAAAGCTGCTGCAGAAAATACTTGATCCCAAATGTGGTTGGGGTCAAAAATCCAAGCGGATCATAAATTCTGGCGACATAAGAGAGATCGCTTTGTTGTGACACCTTCAAAGGGAGAAACTTGAAACCCAAATGAATCAGATTTCGGATTCCAATTTAAGCCAAGTATCCTTATGCAACTTTCATCCTTTGCAAAGCTAATAGGCATTTCAAGGTGGTCCGGGGGCAATCCGATTAGCACCGAGCAATCATTGCTTGACCATTTTCTGAGCTCAAAGCCACCTTTAAAAAGCAGATCCTTCAATTGTGCCATGAGCTCACGAGCTTGTTCTGAATTTGATGCCCCAGTGATAACGTCATCAATGTAAGTGTGCTTACCTAAAGCAACACTCGCCATGGGATAAGGTTTCAATTAAGGATAATCATTAATCATTAGACATGACTAATTTTTGCCCAACACTGCCTAGGATGACTAATATTATACGATTTAGTCTTTAAATTTACCCTACATTTTTTTAACCTTTCAAATAAAGCTGATTGTATACATGAAATGCCCGCACCAGTATCATTTAAACTTAAGACTTTTAAATTATTAATTTCTGTTTGAATGTGATTATTAAATTTGTTGCACTTTGATTTATTTTGATCTGTTTTTAGATTAACACCGTAGATCGTGTAATCTAGTTTTCTTTATGCTGCACGTTTTTCGATTTCTGGTTGCGTGATGAATGGAACCGTTCGGATTGACTGTTACTACTTTTTGATTGATTGCTATCAATTGACTCCGAAGATCCCGCAAAAGGTAAATCTTTATCAAAATTACTTGACTTTTGCCTTACTTTACAAGTGATCTGATTTATTCATGTTGTATATTCATGTTCTCCGAGCCTTTGTTTATAGCTGCCGGGAGGATTAGTTCCGGTGTCGGTGCGGCTTTGATAATTGTTGCTGTAATTGTTGTTTCTTTAATTCTTTGGGTACGAATATGAATATTTTGACCGATCATTATAACTAAATTTCTTATTATATTTTTCACAAGATTCATTTATTCGAAATTTATATTTGCCGTTTTCAGATTTATGTTCGAAAAATTCCTTTTGAGCTGATACTTCCAAACGCTCTACATGTAAAATGATATCGTCCAATTGCTTTAGATTAATGGGTTTTTCGGTAAATTGGAAACGGGCTCATGTACTTAAATTTACATCCGAAAGTACTATTTCTAAAATCTCATTATCCGTGTAGTTTCCTAAAATCTGAGCTGATCGTTTGACGTCATAAACGTACTCTCTAAAACATTCCTTACTATCCTGGGCCCTTAAAACTTTTCGAGATATTAAAAAGGTCCGAGTTCGGACATTAACTAATTGATTAATTAAATATCCCGAAACCTGATCAAAGGTGAATTTTTCAGTATTCATAACCATGAAAGTTGCGATAAAATTGAGTTCGCTTGTTTTGTTACACGCTCCTAAACATTTCGTCAAAATATTGGGAGTTATTTTGGTTTAGATCGTATAAATTTTCCAAAAAGGACATTATGGCTCAGGGATCATTTGTTTTGAGGTGCGGTATATTTTTTATTGCATCGTCTAAATATGTAGGGATTTTTTTGGGGGTAATTCATGCATCGTAGTTACATTTTCTTGGGTCAATTCTAGGATTGACCTCGCTGTGGAAGGTGTCGTTTCTGAGCCTGTAAAATCATTTGTGGTCGCGTTTTCTTTAGGGGCTTATTTTATTTGAGCCGACAAAGCATTAAGTTTTTGGGCCAGCTCCTGTACTTGGCTTTGTAGAACACTATTTGCCATGTTTAGCTTATTAACCTGTTCTTTTGACTGAGCTAAGGCAACTGTTAATTCTTTTATCTGTATTTTAGAATTTTCTGCCGATGTCATACATCGTTCACATTTCCATATCGCTCTCCTATCCTGACTCAATTTAATAAAATTTTCGCCAGATTTCAAGTTGTCACAAATAAAATGATAAATATTTTTACAGATAGAACATATTGTCGCTTGGTCTGGGGCAGCCGAATTTTTACAGGCAAAACAACTTTCTATAGTTAAGGTAGACTTTATTTTGTCCAAGCTTTCTGACGACATGATCGGGATGAAAGATAAAATTAAATTTGTTTTCTTCCAGAAAATTAAAAAAAAAAATATTTTAAGCAATGAATATTTCAGCCCTAACGCGTGTATTTGTAGGGTCCAAAATCCGTGAAGATAAATCGTCATAAACGAGTTGTTTTTTTGCGGAGAGACTGCAGTTTTCCCCGAAATAAAAAATTCATGCAAGATTAAGAAAATATCATTTTGAAAAACTATTAGTAACATAAAATAATTTCTTATAACACATAAAATTGAAAATACACTATTAGGATTAATGGATAAACTAAAAAAAAATTCTTTCAGGAAAAATGGATCGATCGAGGATCGCTCTGCTACCAGGTGGTACGACCTCCTCGTCTCGCTCTTACGAGACGGTGGAAAAGAAGGTACGGTACACGAAAATTACGGAATTAGGGATTTTAATTAAAATGTTCAAACTAAAAGTAATTCTATATTGTTAGAAATGAAATTATTATAATTATAAGAAACAAATATTTTCAAAGTATGCCTTGATTTGTTTTATTTTTATTACCCTGCAATCAACTGGGTCTCCTCCGCAGCAGATCTTTCTCCGACAACGTCCTTGGCCAATTTGCGGTGGTCTCCTTTCCCGCTGAAAAAGGGGGGGACAAGCCCCCACTTCCACGGTTCCCGTGTCGCGCGCCATCTCCCGACTCGTGACAGTATCATACCTTAGGTCCTCTCTTTGTGTTACTGTCCGCCAGGGAGAATCGTAGGTGACCTCAACTGATAATCTTGAGGTTACGTCACTGTGATTTATATATATATATATATATATATGTGTGTGTGTGTGTGTGTGTGTGTGTGTGTATATAAAGTTACGTCTCCCGTTTTAATAACGAGACTTCTTTTAAACAATGCCTATCTCAGTACTTAGGAATGTGTGGACTCAACAATTGCCCCTTCTATTGGGTTGTCCGGAAAATAATGCAGGATTTTAAGTTTTCATTAAAAAAAATCTATATAAAATATTCTGTTTACGTTTACAGGATTACAACACTTATTAATCCTCTTCCAAATGATATTGTTTGTTTACCTCTGTAGCATTCCGCTACTTGGAAATAATTCAGTCATCCTTATAATGTCAAAGCGAGAATTTCGTACGATTTTCTTTTACGAGTTTAAACTCGGCCGAAGCGGAGCCCAAACGGCTAGAAACATTAACCAAGTCTGGGGCGAGGGTTGTGTTAATGAGTGCACTGTGCAAAGGTGGTTTAAAAAATTTCGGGAGGGAGATTTCAGCCTTGAAGATGAAGAAGGTCGTGGAAGGCCTTCCTCTCTTAATGATGATGTTCTGCGATCAGTGGTGGAAGAAAACCCCAAAACAACTGTTCGAGAACTTGCAGAGCAACTCAAAGTCAGTAAAACGACCGTCGCTGACCACCTCAAGGCGATTGGAAAAGTGAAAAAACTCGAAAATTGGGTTCCACACTCATTAAACGATCGCCAAAAAAATCAGCGCTTTGATGTTTGTGCATCACTTCTTTGTCGAAACAAAAATGACCCATTTCTGGCCAGAATTGTTACATGTGACGAAAAGTGGATTCTCTACGATAACACTAGACGTTCTGGACAGTGGCTCGACAAAGGAGAAGCTCCAATACATTTTCCAAAGCCCCCAACTCATCAAAAAAAGGTAATGGTTACGGTATGGTGGGCTTCATTTGGTTTAATACACTACAGCTTCTTAAATCCTGGCGAAACCATCAATGCTGAATCATACTGTAACCAAATTAATACCATGCATCAGAAATTGGAAGTAATGAAGCCCTCTTTGGTCAATCGGAAAGGGCCCATTTTGTTGCATGACAACGCTCGACCACATGTGTCACGTGTAACGTCACAAAAATTATTGGAGCTTGGCTATGAAACTTTGCCTCACCCACCCTACTCTCCGGACCTCTCGCCTACTGACTACCATTTTTTTAGACACCTGGACCACTACTTACAACACATAATATTCAAAAATCAAACGGAACTGGAAAATGCATTTATTGACTTTATCAATTCTAAAAATTCTGAATTCTACTCAGACGGAATTAATAAGTTACCAACACGTTGGGAGAAATGTATTGAGAGTATGGGAAATTATTTTGATTAAAGAACATTGCTTTAAAGTAACTAGTTTCTTTTTTTTTGTTTAATACCAAAATCCTGCATTATTTTCCGGACAACCCAATAATACTATAAAGCAAACTGTATCTTCTATCAAAATTTGAGTCATAAAGTAATCCCAACCGCGGGAACACCGGTGGGAACTCAAACAACCAACTATACTGTCGATGCACGAAGTGAAAAAATTAAAAATTAAAACTAAGCAGATACAAAAAAAAAAAAAGTATAAGAAGAAAAAAATAAGATTCGTTGATAAAAATTTAAAAACGGCAGAAATAGTCCCAACTCTTTATAACACGGTAGGAAAAATACACTTGTCAAATATTAAAAGACCAAGAAAACTAGTGCGAAACGATAACGTTGCAGGCCCTTTCTACTTCTCTCTGGAATCAACGCATCAAGAGCCGATATAATAGATATCCCGCATAACCCTCGGGATTGGCTTCGGTGAGTCCCTAGGGAGGGCCAGATTGGCGATGGTAACGTCCGCGAAGATCTGGCGAACTTGCCCAAATTGTGTACGCCATACCTCTACAAGGCTAAGTTCCTTGAACTTGGAAATAGATACTCCGGTTTTCGGATTTTTACAGACGGGTCCAAGACCGGCGATGGTGTGGCGTGTGCTGTGTATAGAGAGGGAGTGGCCACCTTTTGATCGTTGTCCCCTCATTGCAGCGTATACACGGCAGAGCTGTATGCGATTTGGCACGCTCTCGAGGCGGTGAGGGCTCAGCCTTCCTCATATGTACCGACTCTCTGAGCGCTGTCTGGGCTGTATGCGACAGGTTCTCTGTGGACCCCCTCGTCGTTCTCTTGTCAGAGAAATACGCGAACCTGGAGTCTCTCGGAAAAACGGTGGTAGCTGTGTGGATTCCCGGACAGTCGGCCTGGAGGGTAACGAACGCGCGGACGAGGCGGCGAAAGCCAGTACGTCCCACCCTCCAGATCGGACCATCGCGATCAGGCCCCCTGACGCTAAACACGCAGTTAAAAATATGATAAAAGAAAGATGGCAGCGTCAGTGGGCGGGGTCGTCGGGGAGGCTCTTCCGAGTCAAGAGCACGACTGGTACATGGCCTTCAGAGAACCTGAGCAGGAGACGAGGGGTCGTCCTCACCCGACTGAGGATTGGCCATACGCGGTTGACACATGGGCACCTGCGCGGGCTTTGGCCTACCCTTATGCAGAGAAAGGTTGCTCGATGTGTCCCACATAATAGAGGCTTGTCATGCCTTTGCGCAATACAGAGAGCGTGTAGGCATGACGCCGGACTTAAGAAAATTTCTCGAGCACTGCAGCGAGTTTCACGGTTCCCTGTTCCGCGTTTTAGGGGAAATTGGTTTTTTTTTTGTATATAGTATGTCTTATGTGTTGTGTGTCTATATGCTTTGTCTGAGTGCATGTATTTATTAGCGTGAATGGCGAAGGGTGAGGGTGAAATATACCATCATCATCGCCCCTCGAACGTTGAGAGCGTATGAGTGTGTGTTAGGGATCGATGGCGGAATATTTATAAAAGTACTCCATCGACCCCAATCTAGATTAGTTTGAGTATAGGTCGGTGGAGGAATATCAAGAACCCACCGACCAAACGGAATGAGTGTATTGTATGAATGTATTTATTTGTATGAATGTAGTGTTTGAAAGTGTAAATAGAATATTGACTTAGTTTGGGGCTGAAATGACCTAAATGTCGAAAGCCCCAGTAAATAAAAAAATAAATAAAAATATTAAAAAAAAAATAGAACTAAAAGAGGCTTACTTAATGGATTAGGATCCATAATAAAATTTATTACAGGTAATCTAGATTCTTACGATGGAGCTTAATTTAATAAAGATATTGAAAATCTAAAAGGTAGTCAAATTAACTTCGAAAAACAAATAAATTTGTAATATTCAATAATCAATAAACTCATTGAGGAATTTAATAAATCATTAACAGTAATTGAAGAAAATACAGCCGAACTAAAATCAAAAATTTTATCAGTAAATAAAAAATTAAACAATTATGTTGAATTAGAGAAATTAAGAGATACAACAAATTTATTATATATCACTTATGAAATACTATTAAATATAGCACAGGATATCGAAAACTCATTAACATTTTGTAAACTACAGACTTTTCACCCTAGTATTATATCTCCTCACGAATTGTTTAAGGAAATTACTAGAATTTTCACTTATTATGAGGATCAATTACCACTTGAAGTAAATTTAAGGAACATTTTTGAATTTGAAAATTTAATTAGTGTACAATGTAAAATTATAAACAATCAAATTATTTATCTTTTACAATTACCCTTAGTAAGAAAACAAATGTATGATTTATATAAACTAATTCCAGTACCAACAACACATAACTCTAATTTTGTAACAATTGTTTCAAATGTAAAATATTTACTGAAACCAATAGCGAACTCAAATAAACTAAATATTGAACCTTTAGACAATAATTGTAAAAAATTTCAATCAATATCTGTATGCTCAACGCAATCGATCATGAACAACTGCGAGAAAGAAATCGTATTAACAGGAGACACAACATCCTGCAAATACACTAGCATCAATTTAGACGGCAACTATGTAACCTGGATAGCTGAACTAAATCAACATTTAGCCAGCTTTCCCAAAGAAGAAATCGTCACAATAACGAAACATGGGGACACAATATCTAGAAGTCTACACGGAATATTCTTAATAAATACATCAAGTAATGTAAAATTTCGAAATAAACAACTTCTTCATTCTTCACATACTTCTGGACATCCAAAGTTCTTCAACGAAGTTAAACTTATTTTGAAAGAAGAACAACAGCCACGACTTACGGTCAATGTAAAGCATGTCAAATTGAACCGACTAGAAAGTCAACATTTGTCTCCAGCTATTGCAAAACCGATCATCACAACATCGATAAGTATATGGACGATCCTCCTATATGGATTCATCCTACTACTATCTGGGTATGGAATCACCCGGTATATCTTCGCACGACAGCAACTTGCAGCAGCTCCCGCCTCCGAAAACCAACATTCTCCGAATGTTTCTTTTAGGGGTAAAGGAGTTACGTCTCCGTTTTAGTAACGAGACTTCTTTTAAACAATACTTATCTCAGTACTTATGAATGTGTGGACTCAACAATTGCCCCTTCTTTCAATTGTTCCCTTTAGATAAGCTTGTTATTCGTTAGTTAGTTACAGGACAGTTAACGGATAACGAACAGTAAAGCTCCGAATATTTAATTATTATAGAATAATCTGTGAATACCGTGAATAGGAAAGTTATTCTCTGTAACCATTTTGTGTTATTTAGCAATAAAGATTCTTTTTTTAAAAGTCTTTCGTCTAAATCTCGCACATAACTTANATATATATAATGCGTTTTTTAGTTTGGCTCTGGGGTGAAACAAAAACTAGACTGAGTTTCTCTGTAATCAAAGAAACGACATTTACAAGATTTTATTTCACTTTATCTTTTATTATCAAGTCTATCAAAAACACCACTTCTTAAAACCTTCTAACCATCTTAACCTTCTCCTATTGTCTGCTATTCCGGCCTAGCACGGGCATGCGCTATAGATACGCGGTAAAATATAAATATAAATTTAAAAGAGGTTCGACGAACATCAACCTAGGTGCTAGGTATCAATGTATAGTTTATTCACAAAAATAAAATTAAAAATAATTCGCTAGGAAAATTATTTTATTGTTGTTGTACATGATCAAATTAGTATGAAAACAGTATAAATGATACAGATAAACTTATAAGTAACGGTTTGATAATCTTAATAACCATACAAAAACAGAAATTATCACTAAAAAGTATTTCATGTAAACTAGCGTTTTTTGAAGTGGTAAGGCACGGTAGCAGTACCCGAAATGATTTTTCGTTTTTGGGAGTCCATCCGAAATAAAAATTTTTTCCCAATTTAATGTTTTTGACGGGGACATTGATTTCCTTTTTATCCGCGTCCAATTGGGCCATTGATTCAAAATTTACCCAATGACATGTAGAAAAATTTAATTTCAACCCTTTTACTTTCGGTACAATTTCTGTCTTTTTTGTTTCACAGTCAAAAACTTAAAAAAAATACGATTTCGGGCCAGTCGATACAAATTCAGTAATGAAACTATTTTTTCCAAAAGTATCTAGTTCATCCGTCATTTCTCCGATTAAATGTCCAGTTTTGATTTTAAGTTGTCCTGGTTTGTGCCTATAAATGACACTATCTGTGTCACAGTATAAAACTCTAGTATCTAATTTTTCCAGATATTCGTACAATTTTAACCTAGCTTGGCATGTTGTGTATGCGGCCAATACCAGGTTTACGTACGCATTGGGAACCGCATCTTCTTCCTCCAAATAATTAAAGTGTCATCGTTTATAACAACGACGTTTTGTTTTTCTATCGCAGGATTGTTTAAGATTTTTAAAAAAGTGTCGTTGTCTTTTATAATTGTTGTTTTTGGCAAATTCTCTCGCTGCCCGAGTTTTCCCCAAAACGAGTTTACCGCTAATTTTGCTATTGACCTTCTAGCAGAGTTTTTCTCAATTTTGCTTATATCAAGGGGAATCCTTTCTTCTCTCTTACACTTCTCAACATATTCTTCTTTGTCTTTGACGGAATCCACACCGACAGGGAAACCCAATGCTTCTAATTTAATTTTTAAAAATTGGTTGATATATTGCCCGAACAAACCTCCCTTTCCGGAAATAGGATTGTATTGCGTAACCGCATATTTCCAAATTTCATAAATTTCGGTCACTTGGTAGCCCATTTGTGCCGCTTTCTTTACCTCGTCAATAACCCACGTTCCGGTGAATGCTCTATCTTTCGTACTACGCAAGCATATGCCTATGGTGTATGTTTCACAGCATGTTTTACACAATGTGAACATTAGCTTATCATTGATTTTAAGGGGGAGGACAGGGTGAAAAAGGTCGGATGGCGGAATAACTTTACATTTTATCAACACACTTTGTGGATTTTAATTCTCCCAAAATATTAAGACAGTTGTTATGCCCTACGTAAATTTTCGGATGAGATATTGGGTACTTCCCATATTTATTGACCCAAGGATACAATGAACATACGTCAATATAGAAAATTTTTTCCCCCTCAGTTTCCCGAATTTTATAATATAGTACTGTGTTTTCGGTCCTCCCTCCGTAAAAACTGTCGCGTGGGTTTAGCGGGACAGAATTCAGTGTGGGGTGATTCGAAATGATGTGCCGATTTGATTTAAAATAAGAAGATTTTTATACAATTGAATTCACACTCCCACATGTCAATAAATGTGTATCCCTTACTTTTTATGTAATTTCTTTTTTTAACTGTTCTGTCGTAACGAGAATTCATAGTATTTTTTAAGTCGCCCTGTATAGGTTTTTCTCGATTATGAGGGAAACATATTGTGCATCCATGAAAAAAGCACCCATTAAATTCGAAAACTGTGTTTGTTTGCTATAACCATCAACCTTGTATGTCCCGATTTTAAATTCTTTGCCATTCCCTGCGTGCACAATCTCAATGCGTCTTTTCATTTCTTCAAAAATCAACCGTTTTAGGCATGCTCGGGACTTTATGCCCGTTTCTCTATACCCTCCTCGAGGTATCACGCTTATGGAAAATGGTTTTAAAAAATTTCTCCTGAAAACAAGATTGCAAGCTGATGAAATGGTGATAGACTCGAGAAACGGGTCTACATTACAGAGGTTTATGAACGTTTCCCTAAAAATAACACAAGCATTTGCCAATATATATCTTGTTTGCAGTATTTTTCTTACTCTTCCTTCATATTGTATGTCACTTGAACTTGTATTTCATACCAGTCGAGAAATTTTGCACTTTTTTCTTCAAACATTCTTCAAAAAATCTTTGTCTGGTATTAAATTCACTAATTTCGTGGTCCGCTTGACCAATTAATATATTACAATTAAGTTAGGTTTTTTTAGTTGAGATAAAAAAGTCAATGCCACGAGCGGGATTCGAACCCACGATCTTCGGCTTGATACGCCGCTGCTCTACGACTTGAGCTGTCGTGACCTTGAGGTCGTGACCCCTTCTTAACTGATCTAAATAGTTAAAAGGGGAAAAGGTGTTCCCCGTGGACGGTCGGATCTCGAAATCAAACGGTGTCCTCACCTCTCTACCAAACACGATGGAGTTGGGAGTCAAACGAATGGCTGAATGTGGTGTGCTATTGTATGCCATCACAACGAACGGAAGCCACCTATTCCAGTTCCGGCCATCACGGCGCACATAGTGCTATAGTGATTCAATCAGTGTCCTGTGAAATCTGTCTACTCGACCGTTCCGTTGAGGGTTGTAAGGTGTGGTCTGTAGGTTCTGGATTTTTAACAACTTGCAGACTTCCTTAAGCAGTAAGGAGGTAAAATTCGCACCTTGGTCATTTCAGGAGGTACTCTGGAGCTCCATGACGATTGATTACTGGTTACGTTAAGTTACGTTTAACCTACGATTAAACTAACGCACCTGCCACAGCCTCCGTAGTTTGCTCCCTCAAAGGTATTACTTCTGAGTACCGAGAAAAATGATCCACACAAGTAAGCATACACCGGTATGCCCCCAGTTCGGTGGTAGGTAAAGGACCCACAATGTCTATTGACACGAGTTCGAAGGGTCGGTACGGTACCTTAGGGTCTCCGAGGGGTGCTCTAAGCTTTACGGATGTTTTCCGTTTAGTGCATGACAGGCATTCGGCTACGTATTTTTCGACGTCACCATGCTAGCCCGGCCAGAAGTACTCAAGCTCTACTCGCGCCTTGGTTCTTCGCGCCCCTGGGTGACCTGCAAATATCGCACTATGGCACTGTCTTAAAATTTCCGGCACCAAGGTTCTTGGTCCCGGGGAGTTTTGACTCCGCTTCTGCCAGCCTTCTGCGTAGTTCCTGGATCTCTTCTATCTTCTTCTCATAAGCTTTTTTCGCCGCCGCTAATTGCCCCTCCATAGCGAAGTTACCTCTTGACCAACACCTTGTGTTTTCTTCGAGGCTATCCCGCCCTACTGCCTCGTATGTAGGCACAGTTACAAGTTTTATCCCCTTAATGCTCCGACTAAGGCAACCCGCAATGCACCAATGTACGAAAGGGCAACGATTAAGTTCAACTAGGTCTTTATCCCCCGAAACGCATGAAAAATAAATGTATAATTTTATAAATCTTTTACGAGGATGGTTGATCACCAAATTCGGTCAAAACGCGTGAAAAACGCTCCGTTTAGCCCCTACAGCCAAAAAAACGCGCGGGCCGCCGTCGCGTCTATAGCGGCCTTCAAAGTTTTCCCCACTCTGTTCTAAGGCGCGCGAATACCCCACACCTGACACCACTGTTAGGTTGGCCCTTGGAAAACAATTAACTACTACTTATTATACTAACATTTTATTAGCTTTAAAGAAATTATATAAATGAATTTGTACCTTGTCGATTATACAATAAGGGTAGAAGGAGCTTCCTATCAAGTGCAGGTTCCAAGATTACCCTTAAACTTACAGTAAGGGCATGGTTCCTATCTACTGGTGTTACAGTTCTCCAAAACTATTCTACGAATATAGGATTGCATAGACTACTCAGCCTGAGAGGGACAAAACACAAGACCACCCAGTATCAGTAAGACGGTCGCGATCATCTTCTTCCCAGCGTTAGAACAAGACTGACTCAACGTCCGTCGCGCGAAATGGGATCAGTCTTTCTCTTCTTCCCTCCCAGTTTATACAATTTTTCTACAACTTTAAATTAAACTAAAACTAATTTTCTCTCCTACACTACAGGTTAAAATTTAAGAATATTTATCTATTTAGTAAATCCATTTATCAACCTAAATATTTAAAAATGAAAACGTTTTTTCCCACTTTTAACGAAATCGGTTTATTTATGTTTGAAAATAACGATCAAGTACCTCCGCCTAGTGAAGCACGCCCTGATTCTATTATCATATTCGACGACTTCGCTTGTGATAAGCAAGATCGGGTAAGATCATATAGATTCTTTTTATCTGTGTCAAAGTTACACTCGGGTCCCTAAACATTTGATAAGAGATAATGTCAATTTACTTATTATTTTCAAACAGGATTTACTAAATATGAAAAAGATATACGAAGATCATGTAAACCTGGACATGTCATTTAAGGAATTTTACAATATTACAATTAATTAAGGTTTTTAGTTGAGATAAAAAAGTCAATGGCACGAGCGGGATTCGAACCCACGATCTTCGGCTTGATACGCCGCTGCTCTACCACTTGAGCTATCGTGACCTCGATCCACTCGTGCCATTGAGTTTTTTATCTCAACTAAAAACCTTAATTAATTGTAATATATTAATTGGTCAAGCGGACCACGAAATTAGTGAATTTAATGAATTAAAATGAAGTATACTTCACTAAAGCTCTCTGTTTACGCCTGAATTTAAATTTTATTTTAGTTTTAATTTAAGTTAGAGTTTGTTTGGTCTCGTTGCCACGGGGAACGAATGTTTACGCCTCCCGTTGCCATGGGAACCAAATGTTATGCTTTCGGTTGCCATGAGCACCAGTGTTTACACGTCGCCGTTGCTACGGTGAATTGTTTTGTATTTTTCATTACCATGGAAACGCCCCTTCTTTTTTTTGGTCGTCCAGTCAACTGGACCAGTCGCGTCAACCGCCAAGAAGACAGTATACGCTCTGTTTCTTAAATTTACATGTTTCAGGCAGTAATTTTGTATAAGTTATTTGTATTGTGAATCGATAGTTCAACGTTCTGTTCTGTTCAACAATACGGGCGTTATTATTATTATTATTCGTCCGCCGCACTACAATCAGTTGTGATCTACGTCTTGATTTACCACGACCGTACGCCTGACATCTCCCCGCACCGCAGCATAAGTGAACCCGACTTCATCAGTCTTTCCCGCACAAACGCAGCGCCACATCACATCTATACAGCAAGCGCCAAAGTGGGCGTTGATTTCCTCTATTTTAATGTACGAACCTCGTAAAACGAAACCGGAACCTTTTAAGAAAGCTCAAACTAAACGTGGTTTTGGGGAGATAAATTTCAACCACATGATAGAAAGATTAAAACAATAATTGTCCTCTCAAGACGAAAATAGTAAATCGGAAATTGAATTTATTGAAGCCAACCTTCGAGATGCTCGAATAATAGCATAAGACTACGCATAATGTCGATAATGATCATTGCCTCCTTACACTTCATACAATAAACATGTCTAAGGTAAAACGACAAATCGTAGAAGAAATTCATCGCTCCGCGAGAAAAAATTTTACAAGGCGTAAAGTAATACTGAAGGGGATAGACGATTTATGGCAAGCAGATCTGATAGAGATGATACCTTATCAAAAACAAAATAAAGGTTTTAAATATATATTGGTAGTAATTGATTGTTTTTCAAAATATATATGGGCGTCTGAATTGAAAAGGAAAACAGGGGAAGAAATCAGTGAGGCGTTAAGAAAAATATTGCGATCTTCAGAAGGCCGTGTACCAAGAAATTTGCAAACTGATCAAGGTAAAGAGTTTTACAATAACGAGGCAAAATTACTGTTTCAAAGATGTGTTATAAATCACTATTCAACCTATAGTAATGTGAAAGCATCTGTTAAATTCAGGCGGAAAAACACCGTGGGACACCTTTTGAAGACAAGTTGCGGAGGGGGGCTGGCGGTAAAACATAACCAATCAGATCCCATGTTTTTAAATTTAGGCGGAAAAACACCGTGGGACATCATGGGAAGGAAAGTGGTGGGGGTGCTGGTGGTATCCCTTATACTACTGCCATGACTGGGAAGGTGGAGGGGGTAATGTTTGTCTGCCCCAAGTGCCCTATATTCTACTTACGGAAAAATTAAATGTCTTCCTAAAGAATGGTTTAAGATTTTTGTTTTGGTTGAGCTAGTACTAGAGAAAGAGGATGGCTTAAAAGCGTGTTTAGCAGTTCTTTATTCTTGGTAAATTCTGATGTAAACCATGTCTACTGTTGGTGTAATATAGGAAACTTTTGAGAACCGGACGCGGAAACGTTTCCTTCGTTACTTCCTCAGTCTATCTTCGCAACTTTGGTCTGTCACACGCTTCAGCCCGTCGCCCTCTCGCCAACCACGTCCCACGCCAAGAAGAAAGGCGGCGTGCCTAATGGAGTGTGATAGACCAAATTTGGAGAGATAAAATGACGAAAAATGGCAAGGAATGAATAATTTATGAAATATGGCGTACTTAGTTTGTACGGAAAAATTTAATGTCTTTCTAAAGGATGGTTTAAGATTTTCGCTTTTTGTTGATTTAGTACTTGTGAATAGTATTTCTGACAATTCAGTTTTAGGTGCTTTTTAATCCAGATAAGGACTGATGTAAACCATGTCTATGGTTATTGTAGTAGAGAAAATTATGGAGACCGGACGCATAAACGTTTCCTACCATCTTTCTGAGTTAGTACTGCTGAAAGAGGATGTCTGAATAGCGCGTTTTACCTGTTGTTTAATCCAGATAAGGACTGATATATCCCGAGTCTATGGTTGGTCTAATAAAGGAAACTTTTGAGAACCGTTCGCGGAAACATTTCCTACCATCTTTCCTCCGTCTATCTTCCTAATTGTGGTTTGTCACGCATTTCAGCCCGGCGCCCATTTACATGTGACAGACTAAAATTGCAAAGATAGAATTTTTGTTTATTAATACATTAGGAATAGTAAACTTTTAATGAAGTATTGGTTTTACATTATTCTTTTATTTGTGTAGTTAATTAATTTTTCAGAACGTTAGCCGTTGGAATGAGTCAGTTTTAGCTATTATTTTTTCGCGATTTAGTGTTCATCTCCCAAATATATGGCATTTTTTAGTATGACATAATGTAAAATGTTACGAACCTGTCTTCCAATCGTCCTTTGAAGCTTTGCATTAAGTTTTTCGTTTCTACATGTAGTTTTTAGTCATTCAGAATGTGTGGTGATTAGTGACCGTTAATCGATATTTATTTAGAAATCGTGAGATGCGGTCTGGTATGATGTAGGGTTTAGAAAAACAGTGAGTAGAAACACTTTGATTGAATAATTAATAAAGCAAAGTTAAATTGAAGAGTCGTTTGTCCAAGCCCCGACATATATGTATTTTTTTATATATTCAATCAAAGTGT
Organism: Cimex lectularius; assembly: GCF_000648675.2. Taxonomy (NCBI): domain Eukaryota; kingdom Metazoa; phylum Arthropoda; class Insecta; order Hemiptera; family Cimicidae; genus Cimex; species Cimex lectularius. The sequence goes on from NW_019394195.1 coordinate 211,914, forward strand.
TTCTACTCACTGTTTTTCTAAACCCTACATCACACCAGACCGCATCTCACGATTTTTAAATAAATGTCATTCAGAATGTTCCGTACCTTCCGATACTTATATTTTACTATAATTAATTGAGGTTTTTAGTTGAGATAAAAAAGTCAATGGCACGAGCGGGATTCGAACCCACGATCTTCGGCTTATATTTTACGTGAAGTACAAGAATTAACGTATACGGCAAGAAAAAGAAAATACAAAACGATTTGTATTACAATGTATATGTTGTTGATGTTTGCAGGCTCAACTTCACGAGAGTATATTTTTATTATTACATCCTCCCTTTTAAAGCGTAGAAACCTTTGTACATAGACCACCTTTTGTAAAAATTTATAATAGTCCCTTTTAGACAAATACCGGATTGTGTCGCTTCAATTGAATGGGAACCGTTTTGGTACACGTGGGACCTAGAAAGTTGGGAAACGCAACGCACCTGCTTGCAACGGATTTTGTAAAAACAGTTGGGCAACATAAATCCCATTTTGGTTATCTGAGCTTCTAGCCAGAAGACATTCAAGTAAATATCGTTTTTATTATTAGTAAATTATTTTGTACCGATACTTGCAAGAATCTTTATATAGGACAACTGATATTTCTCGGCGTATCTATTTATCAATTTGGGTCACGCAGAAAGTTCGCTAGGTGTTTTTGTGCGCTGTGTAGGTTTACAATCTGAAGGGGTGAATTGTTCGTAGGGGTATAAAAAATAAATAAAAACACATCAGCTTCCCCGGATGAATCCATGTTGTCCTAATCCCCCGTTAGAAGACGCAAGTCTATTCCATCCTGGTTGGAAATCGGCAATTTTTTCGAGAATTGTTTAAACAAATACGCGTACAATTTTCACTCGTCAATTTCATTAAGGACTCTTCGTGTACTACTTAGTTATGTGAAAGGTAAACCGAAATTTCAGTTTGTTTTGTTAAAAAATACAATTTAATTTGACCATCAAGATTTAAAAATAAATTGGTAATTTTGATGGGACTTCTTATTTAATTATAATGTAATTGGTTTATAGCAATTTATTGGTTGTATATGGCCATTTCTGGCCATAGTTGCCATTCGATGAACCATTGATAAGGCTAGTATCTATTTTCTTGGAAGAACTATGTGCATGACTTTGTCTACGTTCTGATGTGAATTTACTAGCCAAATTTAAAATTCCTTCCAAGCTTAAAAAGTAAAAAAAAATTATATATACTTACCTCGTACGTTCTATTGACAGCTGCCATTTTTGGCCCTGTTCAACCCGAAATAAAGAAACAATTAGCAGAATATTGGACATGTTTCGTTTCACCAACCAAAGGATCACTTTCCATCGAAAGCTTATTATTTTTCTTAAGTTTTCAGAGTTTTTTTGGAATGTGATTTATTGCATTCATTTCATAGCAAACAGACTAGGTCTATTTTGTGTAGACTGCACTGTACATCTAAACAAACAAATTGAAAAAATTCATATTGCCTCTGATCCGAGGTAGGGTGATGGAAATAGTAAAACAGAGAGGGACATAAGAGATAAAGTGATTGGTAAGGTTGTATAAGAGAAGGTGAGCACAGGGTTAAAGAACACAGATAAAAAGGATTAATGTTGAGTATATAAGAGAGAAAAACAAAGTGAGACAGAGATTTTGTAGAAGAAGAGGGAAAGAGAAAGCGTTAATGAAAATATAAATGAGAGGGCAAAATAGATGGTAGAAAACGTTAATATAGAAAAGGTCAGCGAGAATGAGACCGATAAGTTTAGAGAAGAGGTTAAGGCCAAGGAAAATAAAGAGACTAGCGAGTTAGAGAAGATGAGATTGGAAAAATGTCGGAGATAGAGAACGTAAGGTTGTAAGAGGGTTATTGTCATAACGATAGAGTAGAAAAAGTTAGATGAGAGAAAGGCAGAGAAAGGAAAACAAGAAGAAGAGGAAAGAAGTAAAGCGAGAGAGAGTGAGAGAACAAGAGACAAAGAGAGGGAGAAAAAGAAATAGAGAGAGAAAGAGAAAGAAAAACTGAAAGAGAGAAATATTGAAATAATCAGTGAGGAATGGGTGAAAATCGATAGTGAGAGATGAGCGTGGAGAAAGAAAGGTGACTGAAATAGAGAACGTGAGAATGGAAGAGGGAAAAACCATAACAAAGAAATAGAAAGTATGACAAAGAGGGAGAGAGCAAGAGAAAGTAAGAAAGAAGTAGAGGGAGACAGTAGAGAGAGAAACTGATAATGAGAGATAGAAAGAGAAAGAGAGAGAGAGCGAGGATGATAGGAGGAAAGGGGTACAAGAGAGTGTGTGTTTTAAAATTTTAGAATTTTAAAATGGTCGTATTTTATAATACTAATCCTTAATACAAAACCGAAAAAAATACAGCCAAGTTTGATATAAATACATGAAAAAAGAGCTCTTACAAAATCACACTCATAAATGACATAAATGAAAAAACTGTAGTCGCCTTGGATATGAATTACAAACGAAAAACTAAACTATTTTTCCTAATAAAATTACTATTTTATTTTAACATTTTAAAACCTATTATGCATAAAAGAAAGAGGAAAGGATGTGGTGTTCGGCAAAATATATTATTCATTAGGGTTTTGAATGTTTAAAACAAGAGGAAACCATCAGTTTGTGCAATTGGGTGGCAAAGTATGGAAATATGTATGTTTACTTACACAGATTGTATTCTGTAATCCTAATCCTCCATGGTGCAACGAGAAAAAAATCTATCCAGATAAGAAAAGTCTTTTAAACAAGAAATTTGTTACAAAAACACGAATATCATTTTACCTGTGAATTTTTGTAAGAAGACTGCTCATCAACTCGTTGGTTACGAAACATACACCGAAAGCTTTTTTTTTCTTGACAAAATCCAAATTTTGCTTTCACATTAACTAACTTATTGCTTCATAGGAAAAGGAAGGAGGTAGGATTTTTGAGAAAAAAGTATTAATTGGTTTTGAAATATTTAAAACCCATAAAGATCAAATATTTGTAGAAGTGGGCACCAAATTTGAGAAGTATGGATATATGGTTGTGTAGTTACAGTGACTTTTACTCCATCACCGTAATTCTCGTTTCCAATACGAAACAATCTCATCCAGGTAGGAATGAGAGAATTTTTTACGCGCATAAAATTTCACTCGTAAATTTTTCGTTGAGGACTGTTTTTCGTCACCTTGTATATGAAGTATAAACAGAAAGCATATTTTATTTATTTTTTTTATTTATTCATTTTTTTTGACAAAATTACAGTTTTGTTTTAACACTGTACTATATAATTGGACACGGAAGAAGCAAAATAGAAAATTACTCGGGTGGAAGAATATATTGATCATTTTTATCTTAAATAGTTAAACATGAAAAAAAGCATACAACGCAGGTTTAGAGATTTGGGTCGGAAAATTTGGATAATTTGGAAATATGTAATGAGTGCTTACAATACTCCATTATGATAATCTTCCATTGTAAAGCGAGAAATGATCCGTCCCGGTTTCAAGAACGGCCACTTATTGCGAAAAGTATTGAAAAAGTGCGCGCATAAAATTTCACTAGAAAATTTTTCTGTGAAGGAGTCTTTGAAGCCCCGGTATAGACATAGGAAGTTTGGATAAATCCAATATTATGTAAATACCATACTACAGAAGCATATTTGTTGGTTTTCCAACGAGTCATGTTGTCAAATGTTCTGGTCCTGGAAATAAATCTGGATTTTTAGTTCTAGTTGTTTAATTTACTCTAATTGTCTCCTGCATTCGCCCTACAGCCCTGACCTCCTTCTGCCGGAAAACCTCCACGTCTGGTCCGTTTAATTTCCCAGCTAGTTATACAATATAAATCATGTGATAATAATTTCATATAACTCAGTGACGTAACCAAGGAGACAAATATCCATTGCCGTTTTAAAAAAAAAGTAAAAGCGGTCCAAAATTTGTTTGTAGGGTCACACGTCAAGCAGCAAGACGCTACGCCGCCAATGTGGTATGTTTATAATTTATTTTCCATTAGAATACTAAATAACTAATTAATTTATGACACATAAATTTATTATACGTTGGATGTTAGAACATAAAAATTGAATTGAATGCTTAAGCATCAGAATAACGTATTACAAAACAGTATAAATCAAATTTAATAAAATTATCGCAGATCTTTTTTAGACCTAGAATAGGAATAATGTAACCGGAAGCATAAAAATCGAGTTGATGATTGATATCAACCACAAAGCTTGACAGTACTTTTTTCAAGTTTTTTTAATTTTTCTGGTGTTAAATCTATAAAGTTATTATTTTATTAAATCGAATCTGGGTATTTACCTTTTTACGGTATTATGGCTATATCTAGCATTGTACAAACTCATTTTTTTCACATTCTACATGCATTTGTAAAATTCACACAATGTTTATCCCAGCTCCTGAAGATAATCTCAATAAAGGTGGAAACTTTGGAACGATAAAGAAATTGTTTTTCTACAACCTATGTCACAGTAGACCGCATCTCACTATCTCCAAATAATAATTATGCCTACATTTATTTTTTATTATATTACCTCAAGTACTATAACTTATTATGCAGGGTGGGCGACTTAGACCCTGAGGGGTTAAATGCATGGGTAGACTCGTACCCCATCCCTAAAAGGTCCGGGACTTGATCGGTTCACGTGTCCTGCATAAACCTCTTGGACTTGTTCACGACCCCCAAGATTTTGAACCATACAATCTCGGGGAGTGATTTGGTGATGTCCTCTCCTTCAAAGTCTCGCATCTAGACCTAGCATACCTATCACACTCTGCTAGGTAGTGTTTCTTCTTTTATTTCACAAAAACGGCAAAAGGGGTCAGTAAAATACCCATTACAAAAGGGTGTCTTCTCAGTGGGCAATGGCCCGTCAGGATACCTATCAGCCTCCTCATTCCCTTCCTTGAGTTAGAGAATAGCCATTTCGATTCTACTGGTTTGATCTCCTTAACTAACTCCTTCGATTGCCTGTGTCCGGGGGACAGATTCCATTTTCTAAGGAATTGTTTCATACCGCAGTTTTTGAAACTCTCTTTCGCTGTGCTTATAGAGTGAGATAATGCCGGTTGTAGCCCGACAAACGCAGTATTAGAGCCTTCTTTGGCCAGGCTATCCGCCTCTTCATTGCCATAGTGTCCTATATGTGCTGGTATCCAAATAAGGGTTGCCCTCCCTATTCTCAATCTAGAAGTAGTCCTATTGATAAGATCAACAGTTTCCTCCACCAGTCTAGATGCCGATAAATCTTTTTGTAATGTCCTAAGACTGGGCTGAATGTCGGAAAAAATTCTAATAGTACTATAACGTACTCTTTGATAATTGAATTTACTTTAATTTTGCTTAGTTTAAAACGATAAAAACCCATAGATTTGAGATAATTTTATTAAATTTGATTTATACCGGTCTGTTTTTGTAAATTACGTTATTCTGATGCTTAAGCATTCAATTCAGTTTTTATGTTCTAGCATCCAACGTATAATAAATTTATGTGTCATAAATTAATTAGTTATTTAGTATTGTAATGGAAAATAAATTATAAACATACCACATTGGCGGCGTAGCGTCTTGCTGCTTGACGTGTGACCCTACAAACAAATTTTGTACCGCACTTACATTTTTTTTTTTTTGAAAATGCAATGGATATTTGTCTCCTTGGTTACGTCACTGTGTTATATTAAATTATTATGACATGATTTATATTGTATAACTAACTTCGAAATTAAACGGACCAGACGTGGAGGTCTTCCGGCAGAAGGTGGTCAGGGCTGTAGGGTGAATGAATGAGTCAATTAGAGTAAAGTAAACAACAGGAACTAAAAATCAAGATTTATTTCCAGGACCAGAACATATTTTGACAACATGACTCGTTGGAAAACGAACAAATATGCTTCTGTAGTATGGTATTTATATAATATTGGATTTATCCAAACTTCCTATGTCTATACCGGGGCTTCCCAAACTGTGGTCCGCGGCAAACGTCGAGAGAAACTAGTTACAAAAATAAACGGAGAATGAATAAATCAAATTAAAAAAACATATAACAATGAGTACAGCAAAACGAGAGTTTTTATTTTGCAGCAGCAGTCATTGTGTTCTCCATAGCTTTAGGTATGAAGCAAATGCCAGTCTCTTTTAAGAAAATTTTGGATCACACTGTTCAAATTATTATTTAAATCAAATCGCGGCCATTGAAGCCTTCATCATTCCCAGTTTTACTGTACAGAAGTAAGGCGGCTGTCTTGTGAGAAAGTAATTTCGCGATTACAGGAATTACGTTATGAACACTTTTCTTTGTTGATAGATCACAATTTCAAATTGGCCAACTTATTAACCATGATAAATGGCAATATATACTTTCATATTTATAAGATATTTAGATTAAAATGAATGCGATGAGTCTGTCTTTGCATGGGAAGAGTATCACAACTTTCGATGTTAATGACCAAGTCGAAACCTTCAAAAGAAAAATCCAGTTTTGGGTGGAATCTTTTGAGAAAAACGAGGAGTGTTTTCATGTGTTAAATGAATTTTTAAAAGAAAACAAATTGGAGCTTGCGAACTGCACGTTGATTGATGAAATATGGGAACACCTTCGAAGTTGGGAAATGTCGTTTGAGCATTACTTCCCAATGCGTCGAGATATAATGTTGCAAGACCATGAATGGATGGTCTAACCGTTTTCTATTTCGTCAAAGCCAACCAGTCCATCTTCAAGTGAATACGAATATTTGATAGGCATTAGTTCATCCTCCACCATGAAATCTATTTTCGAGTCGAATACCCCCACTTTTGACTTTGGACAAAAAAATTCAACCGATCCTTAAAAAAGCAAAAAGTGTTCTCCTTCCATTTGCCACAACTTACCTATGCTAATCGGATTTTCTATCTATACAGCCACGAAAACTTAATACCGAAGCTCTGTAGATGCTGAATCCGTCATCCGTCGCCAGCTGACAAAAATTAAACCTAACAGAGCCAAATTGTGCAGACTAAAACAACCTCACTCTTCCCCTTAATTCGTTAATCATTAATGTTAAAATGGATACTTTTTAAAGTGACTAGAGTTTTACATATCACATCATATGTATACATGACAATAAAACTTAATGTTTTTATTAGTGGAATGAACCAAACTTCACATTATTTCGGGTAGAAATGTGTGTTTCTTGACCTGTTGTTTCATAATTTGTCTTAGTCAAGCACACCTTATTTTTTACCGACGTTTCGACCTTTATTCGGTTCATCTTCAGGGCCTGGGCAAATTACAAAACATGCGATGATTGAAAAAATACAATTAAGGTTGTACATATCAATTGTGAACCAAGTATTTCATACTCACATAAATTGTAGTACTATTCTTATGGTGTCATATTGGTTTTGTATGAAAGTGTTGCGAAACGTGAATTTGTATTCTACTGTTTTCATATGATTGTGTCAGGGTGGGGAACAAAGTAAATTTTCTTTGATCATGTTATGATTTTTGATGGTTTAAGCTACTGCGTATTTAATAATAATAATAGAATGTACACTACATATAAATTTACAACAAAAATAAAATTTTGGTATATCCCTGCCTGCTATCAAAAAGGAAAACTCGTACAAGACAGCAGGGGTTTTTGGAGGTCATCAAAGAAATAAACAGAATATATCTTTACAAAACATAATGAAAAACAAACAAATAAACAAACATAATACAGAATAAACGTGTAGCATGACAAAAACCCAAATTAAATCTTGACTTTAAAATAACTCAACAGCAATTAAATTTTTTAGTTTTTGAAATTTTGAGTAATGATCCTCTCTTTATATATATAAAACCCATATTTAATGAAAAATTATAATTTTCGTAGTTTTTACATTGTAAAAGTGTGATTTAACACAAAGGAAGTCGATAATGGGGATTTTCTGGATTGGATTTATGATTAGGCATTCAATATTGGAAAAGAAGGTAATTATTAAAGACGATAACGAAGGGAAGGGAAATATAAGTTAATTTATATTATTTGGCATGTTTTTATATGAGGGTTATGTGTTTCATGTAAATCATGTTGATTTTTGATGGTTTAAGCTGCTTCGTTTATTAGTAAAGACTTCTCTCGATTTGAAGTCAAACCTAGACAAATTTCATTTAGTTTTTACTTTGCTATGTAGTTCTTTGTCTCGGACCCCTTGAAAAAACTATTTATTTAACTATTTTATTTAACTCAAAAAATGGTAATATTAATTAGTAAATTAAGTGCACAACAGAAAAGGATAACAAGGTAAAATTCTTGAACTTAACGCTACAAACTAGCGAAGGTAGAATAAGATACGCAATTTTTAGAAAAGCCACAACAACATACACAGCAATCCAAGAAATGGAAGGCTACACATGGATGAAAGATCGAATGATTATTAACTCTTATCTCATGAAAATTACAATAAAGGCATGCCATTGACCAACTAGTTTCCAAAAGGATAAAAAAATGATTATAAATACAGCGACAAACTTACAAACAATTGAAGACTCCAAAGGTTTCTGTTGCATCCCCTACATCAAAGACATCAGTCAGAATATCAGTCCGATCTTTAAAAAAAAAAACAAATTAAAAGTGGCATACAAAAACCAGAAAACTATAGGCAAAATTCTATGCAACGTTAAGGATAAAATCTGCGCAGGGGAAAAGTCAGGTGTACAAATGTATTGTATGTGGGACTGGCAGAAGCTTTGACACCAGGATATCCGAACACCTCTCAACATCCAATCGACATTCAATCTTCAAAGACCATCTGATCCAGCATGGACACACATTCGAAAGAACGAGAAACGTCAAATATTTACACATAAAATCGATTGAATGGAACAATACAAAAAATGTAAATTAAAATTAAAAGACTCATGCTTCAATGTACTAGGATCTCTTAGTACTCCAGTTATGGATCTCAGATACCAGTACCATGAACCTTATCATAGAAGCTCAAAACTCTAAATTTCAAAATTAATGTAAAGTTTTTTTAACGTTTGATAACTAATAATTATACCCTTAATCAATCTGTTCTCCTCATTGTAGGCAAGAAGATGACTTATGAACAGTGTCGGGCAAAAATTAGTCATGTATAATGATTAATGACTGATCACTCAGACCGTTAGTCGTGATTGGTAGTAAGTGACTAATTTAGTCATTAGTCGCCATATGTGATTGATGACTAAATTAGTCATGACTAGTAATTAAATACGAGGCATGACTAATTTAATCACAATTTAGTTATTCATGACTAAATTTCGATAAATCATGTTCAAATGGGTGCTCAAAAAATGAAAAATACACTTCATCACTTTTAAAAAATTTTCTAACAGAAATTTATTTCATCAAAACGAAAATCCTTCAACACCTTATTTAACAAAAATCTATCTTCCAATTATATGTAAAACTCCATCGTTATGAAAAGCCAAAAAATAATGATAATGATAATAATAATAAAAAAAAAATCCTATAACAAGCTACGCTTTGAAAAGTAAATAAGTTGGTCATTGTAGCCTGAGTTGGGCAAAATCAAACTAATTCAATCATGATTAAAAATTTTGATTGAAGTTTAATCATGATTGAGTTAGTCATGAGTAAATTAATCGTTATATGATTTAGTCATACCTCATGATTGAATTAATTATGATTAAATCACATAATGAATAATTTACTCATGACTAATTCAATCATGATTAAACTTCAATCAAAATTCTTAATCGTGGTTGAATTAGTTAGATTTTGCCCAACTCTGATCGTAGGGAATTCTCAAACTATTAATGTAGATAAAAAAACTTTTAAAAATTAAAGTTGGTAACTTCACATGGACACATGAATTGTATTTAATCTTAAATTTACCGTCACTAGTAATTTTAGGACTAGATTTTTTAGGGATAACTCAAATGTCCGTATATCCTTTCGAAAATACAATATCTTTTAAATTCAGACCTGAAACCAAAATTTTTATGATGGACAATTCAAAAGCAACTAGATCGGTATCCATGATGATCTTAGGAGACACCTAAAAGACAATTATCCTAACGTCTTTAACAAAACATTAGGGTGTACAAGGGGATACTCGTATGACATTGCATTGAAGGAGGGTATCTTAGATCCCAGAAAATCAGGGATTTGCTATCGTTCAGGGCCCGAGAGGTTCCAGATCCTCAAGTCCAAGATTGCACCTCTTCTTGAAAGTAATGTTATACAGAAGATTAATTCTCATTTCACGTCCCCATGTTTTCTTGTCCCAAAAAAATCTAGGGGAGAAAAATCAAAAGATTTTCGTTTGGCCGTGCATTATAGGACACTGAATGATAAAATTCAGAATATTTCACATCCTACCCTCACAGCAGAAGATGCAATTATCCATTTGAGAAAGGGAGCTACGCTTTGAAAAGTAAATATGTTTACATAACCGATCAATGGAAAAAATATTTCTTTGAATTAAAATTTATTCCACTTAAAAGGAGAGATTTCTACATTATTTGGAAAATACACCATCTAGGGGTCTTGATTGTAATAAAATAGACATGTAGAATGATTATGTAACTTTGGTTTTCGTTTATGATAACAATTTTTGAAGGTTGGCCTTGAGCACGACTCTCATCTCAAAATTTTTATCCGTCGGTTGGATTTTGGTAAGTTGGTCATTGTAGCCAGAGTTAGGCTAAATCAAACTAATTCAATCATGATTAAGAATTTTGATTGTAGTTTAATCATGATTGAATTAGTCATGAGTAAATTAATAATTATATGATTTAGTCATACCTCATGAGTGAGGGACCGCGGTAGCCGAGTGGTTAGCATGGGAGACTCTCACGCCGCGGTCGTGGGTTCGATTCCCACCGTCGCCTCTGGCCCTTTTTTCCCGATAACCACAAATTTGAACAACATATATAAGAATTCGTCATGGCTAATATGCAAAGATCATAAGGCAAAAAAAAAAAGAGTGAATTAATTATGATTAAATCATATAATTATTAATTTACTCATGACTAATTCAATCATGATTAAACTTCAATCAAAATTCTTAATCATGATTGAATTAGTTAGATTTTGCCCAACTCTGCTTATGAATAAAGTCGAAACCGGCCGCCAGAAAAACATTGGTTTTCTTCCAAAAACCCTAACACAGTGGAGAAGCACACAAACAAAAAACATAATTATTCATCGACTCCACAACATCATAAATCGGAAAAAATTACTTAAAGGAAGTCGAGAATGGGGATTTTCTGGATGGATTTGTGATACGGCATTCATTATTGGAAAAGGAGTTATTTACTAAGGACGATAACGAAGGAAAGGGAAATAAAAATTAATTTATATTATTTGGCGTGTTTTTATATGAGGGTTACTGTGAGGGTGTTTTATGTAAATCAAGCTGATTTTTGATACTTTAAGCTGCTGCGTTTGTAAGTGAGGATTTCTCGTTTCGATTGCAAGTCAAACCTAGTCAAATTTCATTTAGATTTTACTTTATTATGTAGGCCTTCGTGTCGGACCCCTTGACAAAACACCCCTTTGGGTTTTGGGGGTTGGTTTTCCCCCGAAATTTCGAAATCCGCCGGCTCGTGGGCGGGAAGGGTTGCGTGTGGGGGTTCCCCCACCCGGGTGACGTCGGATCCGAGCTACTACAGCCGCTCCGGGGGTCATTGACACGAACGCTCATGTACACTACACATTTACCTGGCGATTTGCAGTGACAATAGCGGACACGGGAAAATTTTGTCGAAATTTTTTTTTTTTTTTGGCCGGGTGTTATTCCTTTTATTTTCCACCGTCCCAAAACACCCACGGGGACAGCGACGGAAGTGAACAAGTGACTGTGCTGTGCTGTGCGCGACATGGGATAAAAATCAGCCTGTCTCCGCGGAGGACGCACTTCCAGGGGACAAATTTATTTTTTTCGCCAGGGAAAAGGAATTCGTCAATATGTAAGTTTAAAAAAAAAAATTATTTTAGTTTACATTTTTTTTAAATCTTCAGAAAAAAATTCACAAAAAAATTAACCAATTTCCTCCCTTTATTAACAGTTTTTAAAAAATCAGCTACTCCATGGCGCCATTCACCCCGACAGCATAAACAATCAACACAGGAAGAAACTTTCAAACCACCCCCCACTTTTTAAAAACATAAAAATAAATGAGCAAAACATAAAAATAAAACAAGTAATATTGACAAAAGATAATCGCACTTTTGCCTGCAATTACGGAACACTATCACTGACCTATATGTTGCCAGGGGGTCGTTGCCCCTGTACAAGGCAACCTATCGACCCTCCGCCACCACCCGGAAACACGCCGATTCTTATGCAAAATGCGTTAAAATCTCATTATTTATCTGTATTCTTGACAAACAGCTAAAGTTATCATTAAATTTTTGACTTTTGAGTTTGAAACAGTCGGCGTTTTTTGAGCTTTACAAACACAACGGATTGGTCGTTTACGATCATTTTGTCTCGCCTTTCCTTGCTGTTTTACAGAAATCTATCAAAACAAGACCAAGCGGACCGTAATATTGGTAAATGATCAATCTTAATTTGTTTCGTTTTGGTATGGGTCCACGGGTTTCTTTCGATCCCAAAGTAAACAAACCAGGCTTTTCTTTTTGTTCAAATTTACCGGCGCCTATGATTTAAAAAACCGCAAATCCAAGGTTAAAAATCTCGTCTTATCGCATTCCAAAAACCACACGTGTCACACATAACTGGTCGATTCGATAACTTTCTTTCGTATTATCAAATACCACCGTAACACCCCCCCAAAATAGTCAAATGCTTATGTCGAACTGTCTATCCATGTCAAAAAATTGGGATTACAAAAAGTGTTATATTTATTTCTTTAAGCAATAAATACGAAAATGTAGTAGTAAAAGTCTAATTAATCATCTCAGAATACATGTTTGAAAAAAATAAATTCTTTCTGTATTAAATAATAACCAGACTGGCCTATTACATAGCCATGTATTAGATTTACATCGAAATAAGACCAACATATACCTAGATGTTCACATTTGTTAATCTTGTGAATTATTAATAATATTTTTCTTCTTGATGAACAAACTCCTCCTTTATTCCTCGAAATTTTGTTGGTTAAATACTGAGCGTTGTTTTATTCTTTCAAATTGGTCTTATCTCTGATTTTTTAAAACAAAATTTTACGAAACAGTAAATTTGATCTAATATTAAGCCAAAGAATAATGATCGAACTATTTATTTCATTTGTTTCAGGTAAAATACTCCTTAAAATCTAGTTTTTTTGTTTGTTTATAAAAATACTTCTATACCCCAAATTGTGATTGCTTGATAAAGCTTTTTACAAAATTGTACACTATTGGTTTTTTGGGTCGAAAACTAATTTGAAAAATTTACCTCTATTCCCGGGTATTGTCATAAATTTTATTATTACTAATTACTACTTAAAAACTAAAAGAAAAAATGATTTTCCTTTTTATTAAAAAAACAAACGCTGCGAAACAAACTCTAACCAAAATACAGCGAATTTGTAAGAAAAAAAAAGGTTTTTGAATATCTAACCACTTGAATCAAGCCTTAAAGTTCAACACATATAGGTAAAGAACAAAGTACTTTGTAAATTAAACAATAATGAAATATTTACGTCATAATCTGTTAAAAAGAGACACAAATAAAAATTTTAAAGAAATTTATAATAATAGTTATAATAATAGTAATAATAAATTTATAAAGCAGAGAATAATTCGTACTATCCAGTCCAATACTTACCAAATAGGCAGAACATTGGTATATTTGGAATATTCACATAAGTAAATAAACTAAATATTTATTTTTATTTCTAATATATGTTTTTAACCATTCTGAAACTCTGGTCTTTTTACGGACACTCATTTTGGATTTTTCTGTTCAAATATTATAATATCTGGTCAAATATTTTTAAAAAACCGCAGAACCTTGATTCTAAAAATATTTCTAATTTACAAAAGTTCACCTTTTATTCAGAGTAATTATTTTTCAAAGATTTGTACACAATGGCCTTTATTAAGGATATTTGCCTCGGGTTTTTCTTGTTATTTTTTAATTGGAAAATATTATATCAAATAATCTAAAAACATAATCAGAATTATCTTTTTGAATTGCACAGTCATATTTTCCGAATGTTTTTCCAAATTTGCCTTTATTAAGGAATTTTTATTGGTTATTTTTGGTTCATAAATCCTTAAAATAGTCATATATGGATGTCAAATATTTTTCCAAATTAGATAACACCTTCATTCACCAAGTAATTTGTAATCCTACAAGGTTTCGTATTTTTATTTCCAGCTTAATTATTCTTTTAAACTGTTTACAAAATGTGTGGTGATTAGTGACCGTTAATCGATAATTATTCAGAAATCGTGAGATGCGGTCTGGTGTGATGTAGGTTTCAGAAAAACATTTTCTTTATCGTACCAACGTATCGATCTCAACACGACACGCAAGAATGGCACAATTACACATAAGACATACACATTGAGCCCTAAAGATGATCTCAATAAAGATCGAAACGTTGGCACGATAAAGAAAATGTTTTTCTGAAACCTACATCACACCAAACCGGATCTCACGATTTCTAAATAATTTTTACAAAATGATTTTTTTAAAGAAAACTCATTTTGTTCATTGAGTTTTTGTTTTAGGTCAAATATCTTTAAAATAGTCTTACATTTATGTGAAATGTGTGGTGATTTGTGACCGTTAGTCCATGATTATTGGGAAATCATGAGATGCGGTCTGGTGTGACATAGGTTTCAGAAAAACATTTTCTTTAAAAACGTTTCGATCTTTATTGAGATCATCTTCAGGGACTGGGATTTACAAACATTGTTTAAATTTAACAAATACATGTACGATGTGCAAAAAAACCATTACCAACGTTTTTTCCCATCGTCGATTCTTTTCACCTCAAAAAAGCCGACTCCTTATTCAAAAATGTCTTTCTATACCGACTTCCTTCCCCACCCCTTCAAAACCAAACATATATAAATATAAAACAGCAATATCTCACTGGCACTCTCAACACGCCACGCAAGAATGGCACATATACGCAGAAAACAAACACTTTGAGTGAGTAGAAATACTTTGATTGAATATAAAAAATATTTTTTGCATTGTATAAATTAACTTTTTTCCACATCCTACATGTATTTGTTAAATTTAAACAATGTAAATCCCAAGCCCTGAAGATGATCTCAATAAAGATAGAAACGTTGGCACGATAAAGGAAATGTTTTTCTGAAACCTACGTCACACCAGACCGCATCTCACGATTTCCGAATAATCAATTATTTGAAATATTCTTAAAAAACCTTCTTATATATTACATTACAATAGTATATATANTTTATTATTTCCAGCGTAATTAGTTTTTGCGTTATTAGATTGTTATTGTTGCGTAATTAGTAATTCCACACTTTTCAACCAAAAACACCTTTATTAAATACACAAACGTTGGGCGTTTTCTGGACAAATATTCTTAAAATTGTTAAACAGACGTTTGTCAGACAGCTTTAAAAAAAACCTTGTTTTGCATGTAATTTGTATTTTAATATATGAAAAGTTTTTTTTTCTTTTAACAAAGTTTTAAGAAAATAAATTAATCGTTTAAACGAAATTTCCGCATGATAAAATGTCGAGTAGTTTTAAAAACCAGATAAAAACCCGGCTTGGAAATAATTTATTTTGTGATCTATGAGTTTTCATTTTCTCCAATGCAATTATATTTTTTACGTTTTTATAAAATGGTATATTTATTAATGATACTCGGTTTGTTTTTTGGTTAAATATCGGTAAAATGAGCAAAGATTTCGTCAAATATTCTTCAAAACTGACCAATCCTTGGTTTTCAAAACAGTCTAATCTGCAAAAGAGTGTTTTGCGTGATTATTTTAGCACCTTTTCAGAAAATTGGCCACCATGAAACACACTCAATTTTGGTGTTTTAAGTCTAAAACAAAGATTCAAAATCTTTCACATTAACTAAATTTCCCCAAAATAAAATATTTATTTCAAACAGGCTTAAAAACCAGCAAAAACCTTTGCTTTGTACTAATTTATTATTTATATTTCGTATTTTCTTATAATTATTTTTTAAAGCTTTTCTCAAAATTTGTCGGTTTTAAGAACATTCAATTTTAACATTTTTGTTCGCAAAAGGTTCAAAACTTAACTGTATGTTCATCTATCTGTATTAAAATAACCTTTAAAAAATTGTTTATTTCCTTCTTTGCTAAATAACAAACACACCGAGTGGGCGTCGGTGGCCGCCGTGGTTTAGGCGTTGACACGGCGCTCATCACTCACTGTAAGGTAAAGGTCCCGGGTTCGAATCCAGCGGCCCTACTTTCAAATGGGATTTTTTTTTTCAAAAACACCGGCACCCTGAGGGTTTATATGACCTCTGCTGTTGCGAACCCTTGTAAAAAAAAAAAATATATAAACACCCGAGTTAAATTTGCAGTGAATGTCGGTAAATTTTAACCAATCTTGAAAAAACAAAGTAAAGAGATTTTGTTAAACAAATTAAAACTTATTGATTTCTGATGTGTACGAGAGAAAGTTTCTTTCACAATAAACGAAAATTCTATATTTTCTATTTCTTTCGTTATATTTAGTTTTCAAAGCAGTTTTAATTTTGGATATCTTGGACAAATTGACTTATATAGGTACGTACAAAATTATATATGCATCTTCTTTGAAAAATAACGGCATTTTTGGAAAAAAAACCCACGTATTTTAATAAAATAAAAAATACACAAAACAATTGTAATAATAATTTATAAACACTACAACATGACAAAAAAATGTTCTGCTGACAAACCTGTCCTTATCACGAAATCAACCAAAATTTTGCAGTACAATCACACATTTTCTTTTAGTTTGGTATTTTGAAATATTT
Organism: Cimex lectularius; assembly: GCF_000648675.2. Taxonomy (NCBI): domain Eukaryota; kingdom Metazoa; phylum Arthropoda; class Insecta; order Hemiptera; family Cimicidae; genus Cimex; species Cimex lectularius. Next base: position 228,867 of record NW_019394195.1, read on the forward strand.
TTCATAAAAGAAAGGTAGGCAGCGGAAATATGATTCGGTCTTTTGAACAGAAGCCGGTGTAAAGATGAACGATGGAAGGATCAACCGGTGAATATTATGTTTCGCGATCTGTTGAAATGTCATGGAACGTCCGATAATAATTATCTCCGGTCCACTTAATCTCGTCGTTATGCCATTAGCACGACGCGTGCCCCTTGAACAAAGTATTCTTGTTTACAGCCGAAGGCTCTTCCCGGTCCATATTCGGCCCGCTTGATCTCGCTGGTGCGAGCGTTTTCCAGCTTGTGCCTTCGTCGGGATTAGCCAACTCAGCACGGCAAGATCCGGGAATTTTCTTAACGTAATTGCCCTTCACCAAAAAAGAAACTATTTGAAATCATTTGATATTTTTGATTTACCGGTTAATTAGTTGATTATGTATTTAAAAAAATAACAAGCCTGGGACTTAAATGTAAAAGTTAAACATATAAATCTAGTACTAGGTATTAAAAAAAAAATATGCTCTTACGTTTTGGAATCATAAAATCTGATTTTATTTGTCTCTAATGTATAAAAATATTATTTTAGATTACTATGTCCAATGCCAAGCACATACATTCCCAACAAAACATCTATGATCTTCGTTATACCGCCTTGTTAATAGGCTCAATGAAGATTTTTTTCTCCTTCTTTCAAAAGTAAGTTATTTATAAAGTTCAAAAGTTATTTATCGTGATACAAAAGCCACACTATTTTTTTATTTTTATGTAAAAATAGGCAATGTTTAAAAATAAAAAATGTTTGGTGAGTTGTGACCGTTAGTCGATAATTATTCAGAAATCGTATTTGTTAAATTTAAACAATGTTTGTAAATCCCAGTCCCTGAAGATGATCTCAATAAAGATCGAAACGTTTTTAAAGAAAATGTTTTTCTGAAACCTATGTCACACCAGACCACATCTCATGATTTCCCAATAATCATGGACTAACGGTCACTAATCACCACACATTTCACATAAATGTAAGACTATTTTAAAGATATTTGACCTAAAACAAAAACTCAATGAACAAAATGAGTTTTCTTTAAAAAAATCATTTTGTAAAAATTATTTAGAAATCGTGAGATCCGGTCTGGTGTGATGTAGATAGGTTTCAGAAAAACATTTTCTTTATTGTGCCAACGTTTCGATCTTTATTGAGATCATCTTCAGGGCCTGGGATTTACTAACATTGTTTAAATTTAACAAATACATGTAGGATGAGGAAAAAGTGAATTTATACCCTTTCCACCACCCCGCCGTACCTGAGGAAGACCCCATACCCGCGGACAAACGCTTTAGTTTAATCGAATTTGTATATCTAAGGGATTTCAAATAAATGGGATAAAAAAACCGCCCAACGATCTTTCCTTCAGGCGAGACCGTTGGTCGGTTTTTGAAGGGACCATATTTTCATTTTAGAACCTAAAACAAAAGGTCTTCCCTTGCTGGTTTATCCTTGCACATTTACTTTTCCTTGGTTTTATTTTCTATCTATTTATATTATCTAAAATTTTCTTACTAAGAAGAGGAAAACAGCCCGGAACCCTAAACCTAAACCTATGTNTATATATTTTTATATTCAATCAAAGTGAGTAGAAATACTTCGATTGAATATAAAAAATATATGTTACATTGTATAAATTCACTTTTTTCCACATCCTACATGTATTTGTTAAATGTAAACAATGTTTGTAAATCCCAGGCCCTGAAGATGATCTCAATAAAGATCGAAACGTTGGCACAATGAAGAAAATGTTTTTCTGAAACCTACATTACACCAGATCGCATCTCACGATTTTTGAATAATTAATAAAAAATGTTTTTTATTTTAAAAGGTTTCTGAATTGACCCGGTTCGAAGGCTAATTATAGACAACGCCCCAAAATTGTTGTCGAATAACAATTGTTTACATATCCAACATGACTGATATGCTTTTCCTTTTGAAAAAAAGCCATATTTGTGATAAATTATCAATTTTATTATAAATATCAAAATAGAACTTGATTTTTAATACAAGGCAAAATTATTGATAATGACATTTATTTATTAATATTTTCATCAATTATCATCATTACTAGAGTTATGTAATATCATGGATTATGGAAATCTGAAATCAAAGGTTGATCGTAGATAAAGGGAGGGTGATATGGACGGGGATCTAGTACGGCATAATGGGAAGAGGGTTGGAGGATCAATTAGGAAGGGTTCTGTTCGTCTAATGGTCGGGATTCCGGACAAATCAACATTCATACAGTTAAATTAATTAATATTTAACTAACAAAACACGCAATTACAGTGCACAAGATGAATAAATTCCAGACAAAGGACCCACTATTATTAAAATAAAAAATGAACAATAAGACTAGTTTTGTTTACAACGAATAAAAATTGGCCAAGTACATTACAATATTTATAAACAAGATATATCACTAATAAACAATTTTACAACAGAAAAATGATAAATATAAAGCAGTTTTAGATTTTCACTCTGAATCAGTTTCCGTATCATGTTGTTATAGAGCAGGACTACAGAATCCTCATCCGCCGCTTTCATGTGTCCTGTTGTTAGTTTTCCAATTGGAGGTAGTCCTCCGGATCGTATGCGTCGGTGGCTGAAGCTAAGACGTATCAAAGTTGCATAGAATTTTCTTTTTTCTTATAATGACATGTATCACATAGTTGGGTACCTTTTTCCCGCAGTGTAGCTTTGTAAATTTCATTCCAGGATTGAACTAAGTCCTTTAGTAGAAGCCACCGTGCCTGAGGTTGTTACAACATAGATTCTTTTTAAGCCCGCTGTGACAACGGCATGTCCTCAGGGCCACACAATTACAGCGGATCCAAACTCCATTAATCATTTCCTGCAATCATGTATTATTATTAAGACTGTGCGAGATTTTTCTGTTATTCCACAAGTGCATAAAGAAAACAAAAGACAATAGAGAGAACAGGCATATGGCATAAAACAAAAGAGATATCTTTCTATATCTCGCTACTTAAATAAATAAAAATATATTTATATTTTATTACATATATAATTCACTAATTTCGTGGTCCGCTTGACCAATTAATACATTACAATTAATTAAGGTTTTTAGTTGAGATGAAAAAAAAGTCAATGGCACGAGCGGGATTCGAACCCACGATCTTCGGCTAGATACGCCGCTGCTCTACCACTTGAGCTATCGTGACCTCGATCCACTCGGACATCAACTTCCTATCTCAACCCCACCTTATGAGTTTCCCTCCTTTTTGCCATTTTTCATCTCAACTAAAAACCTTAATTAACTGTAATGTATTAATTGGTCAAGCGGACCAAGAAATTAGTGAATTTAATGAATTAAAATGAAGAACACTTCACTAAAGCTCTCTGTGGCCATTTCATTTGTCGTCGAGAATCCAATCCGATTACACGACATTTGAAAAATGGCAAAAAGGAGGGGAAACTCATAAGGTGGGGTTGAGATAGGAAGTTGATGTCCGAGTGGATCGAGGTCACGATAGCTCAAGTGGTAGAGCAGCGGCGTATCTAGCCGAAGATC